>NC_056739.1:1869148922-1869166192 GCF_019279795.1 Protopterus annectens
TTGATTTGAGTATACTGTGCCCTTTTAAGGTTTAGTTTACTGTGCCTCTGTCTAATAGTGACACGGAGTAATCCCTGGGACAAACCTCGATCCCCATCCACCATCGAGATTCTTCTTGAAGAGATTCAGTGAGGTGCTCTGCCTCACATGAACTGGAATTCTATTCCAGAGCAAAGGGGAGCCTCTGGGTTATGAACCTGTCCCTCCAACAAGTTCTATTTATTTCTGTGCTGAGGTTCAAGTCCCTCGAGCATGTGGCTCTAAGGGATTTAGATTTACTGAGGTGGAGCATGTCCATTAATTCTGGATTTGACATAGCTGTGTATGTCAGGCATAGATCGCCTCAGTAGGCGGTATGCAACTGAGTAGAGCTGGAGTTTTTAACCGAGCAGCATATGGCATCTGTTTGAGACCCTTGATCCTCTTGGTGAGATACTTTTGGGGTCTTTCTAATTGCTGCAGGTGTCGGGTAAGGTACACCCCAAAAAGGGGCATTGTATTCTATGATGGGCCTGGTGAGGGATGAATAAAGGGCCACGATTACCTCTCTTGATCTAGATGTGAAACCCTTCGTGATGAGGTGGGCTATGTAGAAGGTCTTTCTAACCACTTTGGCAATGTGGTTTTCAAAGGAGAGATTGCTATCAACTTGGGTCCCCAGGTCCCTAATAACTTTCTCTGTACTTAATGGGTTTCTGCCTATGTGGTAATTTGTGGGCACATTGTTTTTGCCAAAGGGTATGACTATACATTTTTTGGCATTTAGCTTTAAACCATGGTGCTGGCACCAGTTATCTGTCTCTGTGAGACCTTTTTGAAGGATGTTTGTGTCAGCTGGAGAGTTGATTATGGCACCCAGTTTGCAGTCGTCTGCAAACTTGGTGAGCCATAGTCCTCCCACGTTTGCCTGTACCTCGGAAAAGTATATACCGAACAAGAGTGGTCCCAGGACAGAACCCTGTGGGATGCCACTTGTGACCGGTTTCGAGTCTGACATGGCTCCAGCAACTCTCACTCTGTGGGTTCTGTCTTTGAGCCAGTTTGTGACCCATCTTGTGACATAGGGGTTTATATTTAAGCTGGATAGCTTATCTATGATGCCCGAGTGGGGTATTGTGTCAAATGCCTTTGCAAGGTCCAGATAGGCTGTGTGGACTACCTTCCCTTCATCTATGGCTTTGGTGACTGTTTCAAAGAAGTCAACCAGGTTCAAAAGGCAGGATCTGCCCTTGACAAAGCCGAACTGGGTAGGATCTAGTGTCTGTAGGTCCCCAATGTCTTTGTTTATGAGCTCATGATGAGGATCCTCTCCATAGCCTTGCAGACTAAGAAGCTAGTCAGGCTTATGGGGCGTGGTTTCCAGGGTCATGGGAAGCTCCACCTTTGTGGAGTGGGACTACACCTATTTGCTGTCACGCCATTCTGTGGGCACATATCCTGTAGTGAGAGCTGAGATTGCCTATAGCTGTTTTATTTGAGGGATTAGTTCCTCTTGTGGTTCATGTAGGGGCGCAACCTGGGATGCCATCTGGTCCCGCATGGAAGCAGTGTTTTTGCTTTGGAGGGCAGCCTTCACCTGAGCATCTGAGATGTTTGGGGAGGCAGCCCTCTGCGAGAGATAGATACTTTGCTCTTTTGGGGGAGGGTGGAAGTTTGCACTGAACCTGTCTGCCTTAGGATATTGGCCGTGTCTGTGGGTTCAGTGTATTTTTGTCGATTTAGAATCAACTCAGAACAAGTCTGGGAGTTGCATCCCAGGTTTCTAACATAACTGAAAAAGCCTTATGATTGTCTTTGGTGTCCTGTGCAATTTTTCTCTCGAAGAAGCTGGCCTTGGAGGATTTTATGAGGGGATCGTAATTTTTGCTAGTACTGATCAGAATGCCTATCCCTATTAGGGATTTTGCTCTATCATGTAGTAGCTTCCTCCTTCTTTTGATACAGGTTTATTTATGGCAGGGGTCCACCAGACTGGGCCGCCTGCCTTTGGATGATTGGTCTTGGTTTTGTTTGGGATAGCATGATCCATGCATTCCTGGAGATATCCGTACAAAGAATGCATTTATAAGTTCTGCAGTTTGGGCTGTAGTTTCCACTTTGGCCCTAGGGCATGAAGGATTCCACTTCGGTTTGAGAAAGTGAGAAGTTAAGCTTTTGAGAAGTTTTTCACTGTGGTTTTCTGGGCTGGGGTGGGGTCGGGGATGTGGACATCCAGTGAAGTGTAATTTATGGTCTGATCTTACCAATGAGGGATATACTTCTGGTGTGGAGCATAGAGGTCCCCATGTTGGTAATGATCAGGTCAGTGATATGTTGTCCCCTCTTGTGGGAGTGGTGACTAGTTGTTCCATAGCATTTGAGTTTATAATTTCCAGGAATCATCTTTGTTGGGCTATTAAGGTGCTGGGAGCAGGTGAGTAGTGCTTCAGATCAATGTTTGGAGTAGTTGAAATGCGCCCAATATAATATTGGTGTTAGGAGGATCTTCATGTTCTCCAATGTTTTTCAGAGAAGAAGCCGAATGGGATTCCTGACTTTGAGAGGAGTGGTCTGTAGGATGCTACAAACTAAACTGAAAAGCAGTCTTGCCCACTGTTAGTTGCACATGGATGGTCTCCGATACTTAGGATGCAATGCCACTAATAACCTGGAGGTGTGGATAATCATGATAAATATGGAAACTCCCCCTCCTTTTGTGGATTTGGTCCTAAAGGTTTTGGGGCCAGCATGATATGAAATTAGTAGCCTGGTAGTGCTGGGGTGCTCTCTGGAGCCTTGAACCAGGTTTTATCACTGCTGAATATGGTGTTCTCCATACTGAGGAGGCTTGAGTGGTATCTTGAGGATTAAGACCTGGCGTTTAGCAGCATTACCCTTAGTTTCTTGTTCCTTGTGTTGTCTATATGGGGTGGTTTTGACTTTTGAGCCTTGCCTAAAAAGGCACTTTATGAGTGGCAAGAGCCTTTGCCAATATCTGAAAGCCAGTGGTGACAGGTGCAAGCCATCCCTAAGCGAAACTTAGCGTGGCTTCATCGAGCATGTCAGCCCAGGCTGACAGACACTGAATCCCCTTTGAATGACACCAAAATTTTTGGCCAATTGGTAAGGCCGATCATTTTGTCTTTGTACTGTGGCATCATTCTGGGTGAGGGTAAGATGCTGCTCCCAGGAGTCAGGGGTCCCCATACCAGCCTGGGCTACATGATCAGAGGCTCCTCTGTGTCTCTTTCATGTAGTCCAGGAGTTGCGTCTCAGGTCATTCACACCAGCATGGCACAATGACTGAGTCATATTTGTATTTGCTTTGGGTGACCTGAGTGCTTCTAGATATGTGGCGGATCCTAGCGCCCGACAGGCATCACTGTGACCTTCTCTTTATTCAGCCTGGTGAGCGGGGCATCAGTGTGTCGTGGCCAGTCACCTATAACAGAGTATCAGAGTGTATTTATTCAACCTTAAGGGCTGGCTGCTTAGCACACTGACTTTAATAGGTTATGTGTTGTGTGTGTTTTGTTTTTGAGAGGTAGTGTTTGCTTGGCTGTCTGCTTTGGAGGTCTCATGTGGGTAGATTTTTATTTAGAGCCTCCAGTATGTTTTGACCAACCTTTATGTGTTTGGATTACGCTGATGTGATGAGGACTATATGATACTGGAATTTATGTTGTGTGAATTTTTCTCCTCTGACTGGTTACACCAGTTTTGAGATGAGAGAGCTCAGCCTCCAGTTTGGCTAAATAGTTGCATCTCTTCCATATATTTGAACCTGTTTGGAGGAGGAGAAGGTTGTCCATGTACATGAGACAGTTGTAACATTGCCTCAAAATTCTCAGATTCACCAGCTGGACTGGAGAGGAAACCATTGACTGACCTTTGGACATGCTAGAGTAATAGGGAAACTGAATTTAAGATGGACCAATAGAGGACAGGTTAATCGTAGAGAGTATGAGTAAGTAGTGCTTAATAGTGCTAACTTGTAGGATTACTTAATTGGCCCAGAATGAGAATATGGTGTTTAAATTGAGAGAGAGAGCAGTTCTAAGGGAAAATGTGAAGAGCAGACTTTGTGGAGCCAGGAATACTTTAAACCCAATTAGGCGGCACTGCTCGCTGTTGCGCGCTTATGCTCAAAACGCAAAACGCGGTTACAAAAGAGGGTTTTAAGAGAGGAAGATGGAGTATTGGAATTGACCCAAAATGGCCAATAAAACTACAGTTTCAAGTCCATAACCACTCCACGGAACGGAAACGTCAATGTTCATCACTGCCACTGATCAACAGAGACTCCTTCCAGCCCAAGCAAATAGCTCACAGAAACTTAAAACAGTTCAAAAAAAGAACAACAAGCCTGTAACTGAACTTTGCAAATCTCAGAAAAGTAGGAAAAAAACCAGATTTTTTGTTTTTGTTTTTCAGAGATAACCAGAGGGTTAACAAGTATCAACAAGTTATAACGGTACAGTAAATGACCCCACAAGATTACTGAGCCAAAAGACAGATAAAATGCTAGAGTTTTTGAAAAAAAAAAAAAAAACAGTTTTAAGTAATGTGCAGAACAGGAGATTCAGTAAACAGCTGGGTTGTGCTCTAAATACAGTTACTAATGCAGAAATCGGGTTAACAAACAGAAAATGCTCAAAATAGGCGGCTATGTCTTGTAAAACAACAAAATAAACAGGAAAATACTTAAAATCCTCAAAAAGTGGCTCACTTCTTCTCAGCGTTTCTCCTCTTTGATGTGGGTGCTCTCACCAGCCAACAAGCCTGGAAAAGATGCCAAAACCACGAGGCAAACAGGTGTTAAGAGGAAGATGAAGGAGTTTGAATTGAATTCCAAATGGCCAATAAAACTGCAGTTTCAAGTCAGTAACACTCCCACAGGTGGGGCAGGCAGGCAGCTCAATGTTTTTCACTGCCACTGATCAACAGAGAACTTTCCTTTAGCCAAGCAAAAATCGGCCTCACAGAACTTACAACAGTTCTGTAACAGCAAGCCTGTAACTGAACTTTAAACTCAGCAAAGTGAAAAAGTAAAAGATTGTTTTTGTTTTTGTTTTTCAGCCAGATAGCAGAGGTTAACAAGTATCAACAAGTTATAATAGTGCAGTAAATGACCCCATACAAGAGGTTGAGAGCCAAAGACAGATAAAATGTAAAAGTTTTGAGAAAAACGATTTTAAAAAATAAGTGCAAATTATGGAAATTAGTAAACAGCTCTAGGTTGTGCCTTCAATACAGTTACTAATGCAGAACAAAATTTAACAAGTTTCAGAAAATGCCTTAAAATAGGCGGCCAGCAGAAAACTAGCAAATAAACAGAGGAAAAATACTTAAAGTCTCAAAAGTGGCTCCTTTCTTCTCTCAGCGTTTTCTCCTCTTGGTGGGTGCTTCACCAACAGCCAACAAGCCTGAAAAGATGCCAAAACCGCAAGCAAAAAGAGGTTTTAAGAGAAGAAGATGAAGGAGTTTTTTGGAATTGACCCAAAATGGCCAATAAAACTACAGATTTCAAGTCAGTAAACACTCCCACAGGGGCAGGCAGGCTGCTCAATGTTTTTCACTGCCACTGATCAACAGAGAGACTTTCCTTTAGCACAAGCAAAAATGGCCTCACAGAAACTTTTACAAACAGTTCAAGAACAGCAAGCCTGTAACTGAACTTTTTTAAATCTCAGAAAAGTGGGAAAAAAAGCAAGATTTATTTTTGTTTTTGTTTTTCAGAGATAGCATAGAGAGTTAACAAGTATCAACCAAGTTATAATAGTGCAGTAAATGGTCCCCACACAAGAGTGCAAAAGCAGCCAAAGACAGATAAATGTGTAAAAGTTTTGAGAAAAAAGCATTTAAAAAAAATAAGTGCAACAGTAAATTCAGTAAACAGCTCTAGGTTGTGCTCTAAATACTGTTACTAATGCAGAAATCAAAGTTGTAACAAGCCAGAAAATGTAACAAAACAGGCGGCTATGCAGAAAAAACTTAGCAAATAAACAGAGGAAAATACTTAAAAGTCTCAAAAGTGGCTCTCTTTCTTCTCAGCATTTCTCCTTTTGTGGGTGCTTCACCAACAGCCAACAAGCCTGAAAAGATGCAAAACCACGAGGCAACCAGGTTTTAAGAGAGGAAGATGAAGGAGTTTTGGAATTGACCAAGAATGGCCAATAAAACTACAGTTTCAAGTCAGTAACCACTCCCCAGGGCAGGCAGGTTGCTCAATGTTTTTCACTGCCACTGATCAACAGAGACTTCCCTTTAGCGCCAAGCAAAAATGGCCTCACAGAAACTTACAAACAGTTCAAGAACAGCAAGCCTGTAACTGAACTTTTTTAAATCTCAGAAAAGTGGGAAAAAGCAAGATTTTTTTTTGTTTTTGTTTTTTTCAGAGATAGCAGAGGTTAACAAGTATCAGAAGTTATAACAGTGCAGTAAATGACCCCACACAAGAGTGAGCCAAAGACAGATAAATGCAAGTTTTGAGAAAAAAACGATTTTAAAAATAAGTGCAAACAGTAAATTCAGTAAACAGCTCTAGGTTGTGCTCTAAATACTGTTACTAATGCAGAAATCAAATTTAACAAGCCAGAAAATGCACAAAACAGGCGGCTATGCAGAAAAACTTAGCAAATAAACAGAGGAAAAATACTTAAAGTCTCAAAAGTGGGCTCCTTTCTCCTCAGCGTTTTCTCCTCTTGGTGGGTGCTTCACCAACAGCCAACAAGCCTGAAAAGACGCCAAAACCACAAGGCAACCAGGTTTTAAGAGAGGAAGATGAAGGAGTTTTGGAATTGACCCAGAATGGCCAATAAAACTACAGTTTCAAGTCAGTAACCACTCCCACAGGAGCAGGCAGGCTGCTCAATGTTTTTCACTGCCAATGATCAACAGAGAGACTTTCCTTTAGCCCAATCAAAAATGGCTCACAGAAACTTACAAACAGTTCAGGAACAGCAAGCCTGTAAATGAACTTTTTTAAATCTCAGAAAGTGGGAAAAGCAAGATTTTTTTTTTTGTTTTTTTTTGTTTTTCAGAGATAGCAGAGGTTACAAGTATCAGCAAGTTATAACAGTGCAGTAAATGACCCCACACAAGAGTGCTAGGCAAAGACAGATAAAATGCAAGTTTGAGAAAACGATTTTAAAAATAAGTGCAAACAGGAAATTCAGTAAACAGCTCTAGGTTGTGCTCTAAATACAGTTACTAATGCAGAAATCAAATTTAACAAGCCAGAAAATGCTCAAAATAGGCGGCTATGCAGAAAAACTTAGCAAATAAACAGAGGAAAAATACTTAAAGTCTCAAAAGGGGCTCCTTTCTTCCTTCAGCGTTTTCTCCTCTTGGTGGGTGCTTCACCAACAGCCAACAAGCCTGAAAGGACGCCAAAACCAAAAGGCAACCAGGTTTTAAATGAGGAAGATGAAGGAGTTTTGGAATTGACCCAGAATGGCCAATAAAACTACAGTTTCAAGTCAATAACCACTCCCACAGGGGCAGGCAGGCTGCTCAATGTTTTTCACTGCCACTGATCAACAGAGAGACTTTCCTTTAGCCCAAGCAAAAAATGGCCTCACAGAAACTTACAAACAGTTCAAGAACAGCAAGCCTGTAACTGAACTTTTTTAAATCTCAGAAAAGTGGGAAAAAAGCAAGATTTTTTTGTTTTTTTTTTCAGAGATAGCAGAGGTTAACAAGTATCAGCAAGTTATAACAGTGCAGTAAATGACCCCACACAAGAGTGCTAGGCCAAAGACAGATAAAATGCAAGTTTTGAGAAAAAACGATTTTAAAAATAAGTACAAACAGGAAATTCAGTAAACAGCTCTAGGTTGTTCTCTAAATACAGTTACTAATGCAGAAATCAAATTTAACAAGCCAGATAATGCTCAAAATAGGAGGCTATGCAGAAAAACTTGGCAAATAAACAGAGGAAAAATACTTAAAGTCTCAAAAGTGGCTCCTTTCTTCTCTCAGCATTTTCTCTTCTTGGTGGGTGCTTCACCAACAGCCAACAAGCCTGAAAAGACACCAAAACCACGAGGCAACCAGGTTTTAAGAGAGGAAGATGAAGGAGTTTTGGAATTGACCCAAAATGGCCAATAAAAACTACAGTTTCAAGTCAGTAACCACTCCCACAGGGGCAGGCAGGCTGCTCAATGTTTTTCACTGCCACTGATCAACAGAGAGACTTTCTTTTAGCCCAAGCAAAAAATGGCCTCACAGAAACTTACAAACAGTTCAAGAACAGCAAGCCTGTAACTAAACTTTTTTAAATCTCAGAAAAGTGGGAAAAAAGCAAGATTTATTTTTTGTTTTTTCAGAGATAGCAGAGGTTAACAAGTATCAGCAAGTTATAACAGTGCAGTAAATGACCCCACACAAGAGTGCTACGCCAAAGACAGATAAAATGCAAGTTTTGAGAAAAAAACGATTTTAAAAATAAGTGCAAACAGGAAATTCAGTAAACAGCTCTAGGTTGTGCTCTAAATACAGTTACTAATGCAGAAATCAAATTCAACAAGCCAGAAAATGCTCAAAATAGGCGGCTATGCAGAAAAACTTAGCAAATAAACAGAGGAAAAATACTTAAAGTCTCAAAAGTGGCTCCTTTCTTCTCTCAGTGTTTTTTCCTCTTGGTGGGTGCTTCACCAACAGCCAGCAAGCCTGAAAAGATGCCACACTTAAATTGCTGTAGAATAAAGTTTTGCTTATATTTATATTTCATAAACTGCAAACAAATTAACTGACTGAACATTATCTGGCTGTGTGTATTAAATACACTTATCTGCATTAATGAGTCTTGTTTAGTCTCACTGAAAATTATTTCACTGAATAGCCTATTTTTTGCAGCATGTAGATAAGGGAGGAAAAGTGCTCTGGCAGTAGATGTGAAAACAAATTTATAAAATAAACAGCATAAGCCTGTGTGATCTCAGCAAAGCAAATAGTATATGGCTGTGAAATATTGCTCATTAACATAGCGAGACAGGTTAAAGCAGCGGAGAAAGCAAGATCTCAGTTGCTTTTTGTTATATTAACGGTTTAACATAGCGAGACAGCTTTAAAATAAGCAATGGACATCTCCTGTTTATTTTAAAAGTTGTCCCGCTATATTAAAACCCATTTAACATAGCGAAACAGTAAAAAGCAAAGGAGATCTTGCTTTCTCCATTGCTTTGCCCACAGCTCTGATGTACTGTGTAGGCATGCGCAGTACATCAGAACTGCCGCGGATGCCAGACAGCTGCGGAAGGGCAGCAAAGAGGCATTATAGCTGCCATTATTTAAGAAAAGTAATTGTTTCTTTTCTTAAATAATGTCATATAATAGCAATAACCCACTTACACGGATTTACCCACAGTTGTCTTTGTTTCGCCCTCGGGACCAAACCACGCCAACCGTGGGTAAATCCCGCATTAACAGGCGTGGGTTATTGCTATACTAAGCAATTTTAGCTTTCTAGTAACATGTCTACATAGTTGTTTGAACCTAATAATTCCATGTGGCACTGTTGTTTAACTACTGATATGGTATTACAAGAACTTCTTGCTGGCTCATGTAAAATGGCACAAAATAATTGTGTGGTTAAACAAAACAATGCATTGAGTGTTAGAGAACTTTGTGTTTTTTTTTCTGAAATATCAGAATATACAGGAAAACATATTTAATTTGTTTTTAGAACATGAACTTTATATATTACAGTACCCTGGACGTAAGAAAAATATTTATAGTAAGAGTACAATACTTGAAGTTTTGCAGTGTTTCTTAACAGCTCATTCAGGTGAGGGTAATTCGTGCTGAGACATTACTCTTTTTAGTGATAACAATGATGCCATCATGAGAAAAGCACATTACTTTCAAGGAATAATCTATCTGAATTATAAAGCAGTATTGCAGTATTGCACCAGAGCAAGATTTTCTTGGAGATCTAATAGCGGGTCAACAATTTTAAATGAACTGCATATGAAGCAAAGAGATCATCATCACAGCTGACTTTTCCTTTGGATATTTTCTATTCTGTGTTTGCTGAAAATTACATCATATGGTGAAAGGAAAGGACATTACAGAAGTAAACATTTTAAGAGACAATTATATGAATTTTTGTTTATGATATGCAAGCAAGATGGTATAGTTTATTCACAAAGGAGCAATCACCATACATGCATCTGTTTAATGTATTTCTTTGTTGTAAATTGGAATATTTATGTACATCAGAGATATGCTGAAGTAATTGCTGATAACACATTTTACTTTTGAAAGATTGTCTTTTCATCATACAGTGAATTTCATTGATGATGAACAAAGGAGATTACTGATTTCATCTAAATATTCCCTTTCAGAAAGGTCAGTATCTCAGAAAGCATTAACTTGCCTTTCAAGATATGAGTACAGTTACTGAAAAGAAACTCTAAGTAATAATTGGTTCTTGCTTTTATAAACAGTGTTTTTTTATCCAGAATAGAGTAGGTAAAATATTTTTGAGATCTAAACACAAATACTTGAAAACAAACAAATGCATGACATCTATCATGACTATTTGTTTTCTTAGTTAAATCTGCTATTATAATTGTTCCAGATGAAATGTACAACTTCCCCTTCATAAATTGAAATGACAAATCTTAGTGGCCATTAGTATCACATTATTTTTTCTTAATGATCAAGTGTGTCTATTGTTTGTATTTAGAAGACTGTTTCAATGTGTACTTTCTCTGCGACTGATTTTCTGGTAGCTTGAAGTCACAAAACCATGTAACATATATCAGACCTTTTCTTTGTTTAAATGAAATCAGCTTACCGAGGTAGTTGATGAAAGGGCAGAAAACTGATGCTATACATAACATCTTATGTCACTAGAAGCAGCTAATGATTAGAAGCCATCAAGAGAAGACTGAGATACAGTTGAGCAAAATAGAATTCAGCAACTCCTGTCTGCAGAACCATATCATATGGAAGAAAGGATAGAAAAACAACATAAATCAGCATTTTCTTGGGAGTATTTTGCCTTATGTTTCAGTTTGTAAATTTAAAAGTATTTCAAAATCCAATCTGAATGAATTTTGCAGAAAACTCCTAAAATGTCCACGTGTTGCATGGCAAAGGAGTACTGCAGTCTTCTCAGCAGCAAACAGCAGCTGTTTGTGATGTCATTGGTGTGATAACTTGCCAAACGCTTGCAAAATTATACAGGTCTATTTTATATGACTGACTTTTTAAAAAGTCGAATTTCACATGATTGAGGCTATGTGATCAACTTTTTAAAAAAAAGTTGAAAGAGTTTTACTGGGATCCTGGTACAATGAGGATAAGGGAATAAGCCCCTTTCCCCACTGTAGTGGGATCTCAGAGTTGGTATATATAATTATCAGAGGGTACTGCTTTTGCTATTTTCTGCTTGTTCAACTTTTTAAACAGTCTCATGAATTTGTTGATGTGAAATTTAACTTTTTAAAAGTTGATCATGTAAAGTAGAACTTATACATACAATTAAATATTTCATGCATAGTCAGTGATGCCCTTCTAGCCTGCCAAAATACCAAAACATCATTTTCTTTCGGCTGTTCCCATTAGAGGTCGCCACAGCAGATCACCTGTTTCCATTTCTTCCTGTCCTCTGCATCTTGCTCTGTCACACCAACCACCTGCATGTCCTCTCTCACCACATCCATAAACCTTATCTTAGGCCTTCCTCTTTTCCTGTTACTTGGTAGCTTCATCCTTAGCATCTTTTTCCCAATATACTCAGCATCCATCCTCAGCACATGTCCAAACCAACATAATCTTGCCTCTCTGGCTTTGTCTCCAAACCTTCCAACCTGGGCTGACCCTCTAATATACTTATTCCTAATCCTGTCCACCCTCATCACACCCAGTGCAAATCTTAACATCTTTAACTCTGCCACATCCAGCTCAGACTCCTGCCTTTTTGTCAGTGCCACTGTCTCCAACCCATATAACATAGCTAGTCTCACTACCCTCTTGTAGACCTTCCCTTCCACTCTTACAGGTACTCGTCTGTCACAAATCACTCCTGACACTCTTCTCCTCCCACTCCATCCTGTCTGTACTCGCTTCTTCACCTCTCTTCCACACTCACCATTACTCTGAACTATTGATCCCAAGTATTTAAACTCATCCACCTTCGCCACCTCTACTCCTTGCATCATCACCATTCCTCTATCCTCCCTCTCATTCACACACATATATTCTTTCTTAGTCCTGCTGACCTTCATTCCTCTTCTCTCTAGAGCATATCTCCATCTCTCCAGGGTCTCCTCCACTTGTTCCCTACTCTCACTACAGATCACAATGTCATCTGCAATCATCATAGTCCACGGGGACTCCTGTCTGATCTCGTCTGTCAACCTGTCCATCACCATTGCAAATAAGAAAGGGCTCAAAGCTGATCCTTGATGTAACCCCACCTCCACCTTAAATGGATTTGTCACTCCCACTGCAGACCTCACCGCTGTCACACTACCCTCGTACATATCCTGTACCACTCTTACATACTTCTGACACTCCTGACTTCCCCTCATACAATACCACAACTCCTCTCTAGGCACCCTGTCATATGCTTTCTCTAAGTCTACAAAAACACAACTCCTTCTGACATTCTCTGTACTTCTCCATCAACACTCTCAGAGCAAACATCACATCTGTAGTGCTCTTTCCCGGAATGAAACCATACTGCTGATCACTAATCATCACGTCCTTCTTAACCTAGCTTCCACTACTCTTTCCCATAACTTCATGCTGTGACTGATCAATTTAATCCCTCTGTAGTTACTACAGCTCTGCACATCACCCTTATTCTTAAAAATCGGTACCAAAACACTTTTTCTCCATTTCCCTGGCATCCTCTCACTTTCCAAGATTTCATTAAACGATCTGGTTAAAAACTCCACTGCCATTTCACCTAAACACCTCCATGCTTCCACAGGTATGTCATCTGGGCCAACAGCCTTTTCATTCTTCATTCTCTTCATAGCTATCCTTACTTCCTCCTTGCTAATCCATTGTACTTCATGATTCACTATCCCTACATCATCCAACCTTCTCTTCCTCTCATTCTCTTCATTTCAAAACAGTAATTCCCTTAATAAGTATTTATGCTATTCTTGAAAATATTTAATTAAGTGCTTTTTAATATAATTTGATAGTCCATGCCATAAATCAGCTATTCTGCCAGAGGACAAATTAGGGGTTTATTTCAATACATCGAATGAACAAAATCCCGAATCGCATTGCATCGAACATGGAACATGGAACGCAAAAATAACCGAAAGCTTAGAATTCCAAAACCGGAAACCCTGGACGTATATGGTTGGCCTTCACAAAGCTACACATCCTGAGGTTAGTGAGAAATGTGCAATAATTTGAATAATGCCCCCTATGGATAACTGAGGCTACCACAGCTCTGGTGTGATCTCGGAGTTGATATATATAAGTAAGGGGTGTGTGGAAGCCACATACGGAATAGTTTGTAGTGTTTGTGTGTTTTGTGTTGTGTATTGGAAGAATGGTTGTGTGCTGCTTTACTGGATGTTGTTGGAATGACTGAAGAGGTGTGTTTTTTTTTGCTATGGTGAAGTGTCAGGTTGCATGGGTGAGCAGTTGGCCAAATGTTGCTGTTCATAAACTCTGTTTTCAGAATTATGGGTTTTTGGTGTTTTTTGTGTTCGATATTCCGTGTTCGATGTCATACGATTCGGGATTTTGTTTGTTCGATATTCCGATATAAACCCACAAATTAGTACACGTCTCATTCTTATAATCTTCTACTCTTTGAGATACCCATGCCTTCCCAGAGGTTGTTTTTACTGAATGGTCAATATTCCTGAGTAATGTATCCTCTTAAATATCTGTATAAGATACTGTACAAGTTCAGATATTTTAATCTTTTATAATAACTTAAACTTTCACATCATGGATGCCCTTGATATTTTAAACTATACTTTTTGACAGTTTCTCATGCTAGCCTTTTTATAAGATTTATTTTTATTTGATTTCCAAATTATTCTATAGTCTAGTTTGGGTATAATATAACTTACAAACAACGATTTCATTATTTCTGATACCATAGCTTCACTTTCATTTCCAATTGGTCAATAGGAACATAAAACTCAAACATAGATCTACCCATATACTTAAGCCCTTAACTAAATCCACACTTTCAGTCACACTGTATTGTGTTAAATAGTCATTCCTCAATCTATGTTTACCCAAAGTTCTATGCTTAATTTTTGGTAATTTTATCAGAATGTTATTCTTGTGAGCTCAATAGGTAAGTTTACTCAAGTTCTTTTGCAGACATTTCCTGTCCATAACAGATGTACTCCATTTTCCTATTTTCAAGGCATCCTCATACATGCTATAGAACACACAGAAGATGAAAAAGCTAAATGAGAAACAAGCATGGGCTTCTGACTCTTAACTAGAATTTCACCTGTCCTTTTGCTGTAGGATAATAGCCATTTTCTATTTGTAAGCCATCTAGCTGTCCATCTATGTCAATATTACATTAATCCATAGTTATTCCCTATCAAAGCTTGAAGTTAAGTCTGCATAAATTACATGAGAATATAGTTTTTCATTTATAATTATTATATTACAGAACATCATAAAGTTATAGGCAACTATTTTCAACATACGCATGCATATATGGTTTAAAGTCCCAGACGCTAGAGTTCTGACACTATATTATCTAAAATAATCTCCTCCATTATTTTTACACAGCAAGAAATTAGACTTATTTTATTTATTTATTTTTTATTTATTACATTTGTTGACCAGGTATGTCTGACTAGGCCAGTGGCCTGTTTTTAGCGGAGACCTGGGGAGAAAAGCTCCACAGTAATATGTGACAATAAACAAAAAACTAAAACAAAAAAACAGTAACAGTATCAGTAGACATTAGTACAATATAATTATTTTACAGTATATATAAACAGTACAGATGAATGTCCCTTTAACTAGTGGAGACCCAGGGGGAAAACTCCACAGTAGTACAACACAAACAAGTAGCAGTAAGTAAAATGTAATCAGTAAAACTATACAATTACAGTTGCAGGGACAACCCAGTAGCACTAAATATAATACAATCAGCAGGACTGTACATAGTAAACAGTAGATATTATATAAGTTAAAGTTCACAAAAGGGATGTTAGATGGTCTGGTGAGAAAGGAAAAACTTATGGGTATATATTACTCTGGGCTTGTTCTGTCCTCATTTTCCTTTAAAACAGATTTAATTGGTACATCTCCAATATTTTTTTCCTCTCCACAGCTGACCATCAGCTACTACTCAATCCTCTCCCCATTCACTGGGTTTTCTGAACCCACCTGTTGCTCGTTTAGTCAGAATACAACAGGCAAGACTTCATGGGTTCTGTTCAAGCAGCTTTATTATGTACAAACACATCAGGATTGAGGCTTAATAACTTTAACTTACATAAACTTAGAAACAAACTGCCTATTACACTCATATATGCTCATTCTTTGGCTGCACTGACAAAATGGTACTGAACCTGGCACGTGCTGATTATTTATATGCACGTTCAGTCCTTGGAATACTTCTTATAGATACAGCACATGTACTCTATTCTACACCACCTTAGTCTGCCTCTTGCTCAACCAAAATCAATTCCAAGGCTGGTGATGACACTGAGTACATTGGTGGAGTATTAGATTGCTGCCATGGAGTATATCTTAACTCTTTACCAATCTGGGCACACTTACCAGTTCCTTGTTCTGTAGGTAAATGCATGCTTTGGTACATGTGCTATCTCCCAACTAAGAAGCTCACATTTGATGCAGAGTGGAGCCCACCAGCCTAGCACAGTGCTTATTCCCTTCAGCCTAGAATGCCACCCTCCACCAGGATGGGAGAGTTGATATTGGCCACTCACTCCCATTCACACCCTTTGGCCCATCCAGGATTCATGCTACTAACTGAGCATGGATCATCTGGTGCCTAGTAAGGGCTTTATCCCTATGTGGGACACTTATGTGTCTAGATCCTGATGTTAAAATGTGCATTTATTTATTTTTTTTATATATTCAATTTCCCTTTCAAAACTTCTCAGATTCTTTCTGCCATGTTTTCATTGAATGCATCATTCCAATTAGTTTTACGTGTGACTTTTTTGCTTGCATATAGTTTAATTAATTAGTCCAATGTGCAGTGGTTTAGATTTCAATTTATCTGCATTATATGACAGTAGGTTATGGAAAAGAGTAGTGGAAGCAAGGTTAAGAAGGGATGTGATGATTAGTGATCAGCAGTATGGTTTCATGCCGGGAAAGAGCACTACAGATTTGATCTTTGCTCTGAGAGTGTTGATGGAGAAGTGCAGAGAATGTCAGAAGGAGTTGCATTGTGTTTTTGTAGACTTAGAGAAAGCATATGACAGGGTGCCTAGAGAGGAGTTGTGGTATTGTACGAGGAAGTCAGGGGTGTCAGAAAAGTATGTAAGAGTGGTACAGGATATGTACGCGGGTAGTGTGACAGCGGTGAGGTCTGCGGTGGGAGTGACGGATGTGTTTAAGGTGGAGGTGGGGTTACATCAAGGACCAGCTCTGAGCCCTTTCTTATTTGCAATGGTGATGGATAGGTTGACAGACGAGATAAGACAGGAGTCCCCTTGGACTATGATGCTGCAGTAGATGACATTGTGATCTGTAGTGAGAGTAGGGAACAGGTGGAGGAGACCCTGAGAGATGGAGATATGCTCTAGAGAGAAGAGGAATGTGAAGGTCAAAGCAGGACTAAGATGTAACAGAATATATGTGTGGAAATGAGAGGGAGGATAGAGGAATGGTGAGGATGCTAGGAGTAGAGGTGGCAAAGGTAGATGAGTTTAAATACTTGGGGTCAATAGTTCAGAGTAACAGTGAGTGTGGAAGAGAGGTGAAGAAGAGAGTACAAGCAGGATGTAGTGGGTGGAGAAGAGTGTCAGGAGTGATTTGTGACAGACGAGTACCTGTAAAATTGAAAGGGAAGGTCTACAAGAGGGTAGTGAGACCAGCTATGTTATATGGGTTGGAGACAGTGGCATTGACAAAAAGGCAGGAGTTTGAGCTTGATGTGGCAGAATTAAAGATGTTAAGATTTGCACTAGGTGTGACAAGAGTGGACAGGATTAGTAATAAGTATATTAGAGGGTCAAAGTACAGGTTGGAAGGTTTGGAGACAAAGCCAGTGAGAGAGGCACAATTACATTCATTTGGACATGTGCTGAGGAGGGATGCTGAGCATATATTGTAAAAAAGGATAGTTAAGG
>NC_056739.1:1869516692-1869729192 GCF_019279795.1 Protopterus annectens
CTATTTGAGTGAAAAGTAAAACAGAAAAAGAACAAATTGCCTCTGTACTGTTATTTTAGTGCTGCTTCAGGAACTCTCAGCTGTGTCCTCTAACACTTTTCTCATGGACACAATTGCTCCTTTTGCCCTTCCCTTGCTACACTATTGTCCTTTAACAACCAATAAGGAATACCCTCTCCTTAATCATTAGGATGACTGTAACACAGATGATGGCACTGGCATAATCAGAGGTGGTGTATACAATGGCTATTATCCAGGTCTACAGCATCAGCATACATTTGCTCAGGAAGGCTGGTTAGACAACAGTAACAAATAGAGAAATGAATGCTGAAATGGAATGATTACATATAATATACGACAATTCTTATTAACAGGTGAACCCTCCACTTCTGCGCATAATGACACTGAACAGAGTGTACATGGTTAAGTGTCCTCCACAACTCCTTACACAGCATGCAGCAGCATATGCCAGTATCTGAGAAGTAATGTATTCAGTTAATTCTTTAATAGGTCAGTAGGGAAAAAAAAACAGTTCCACTATACCAATAAATTTAGAGAATATCAGCAGCAAATTGGTTGTCAGCAATGATGATGATAATGTAGTTATATCTATGAGATAACCAGTTGCCAAATTTAATGGCAGGATCTCACACCACACAACATGTTAGTTACTCTATAGGAAGTGACAATGGATCACAAAGTCAAATGCATGGTTACATTACACTACATGTTGAATAGGGAGAAAAGCAATGTACCTCTACACCAGTATCTCCAAACCCACAGGAACACCTTGTAAATGATAGCAGAAATTCAGAGGTAATGTTGTCGACAATAACACCTTTACAAAGTGATGCCTGGCACAGGTATATGTCATAGCTACCCCAGGAAACATGTAAAGCATTGGCTGCCCAACAGCAAATGTGTTCTGATATTATTAAGTATCTGTGGACTACCACAGAGGGTCAGCTAGAAATGGTCAGAGTACTACAGGTGTAAGTGAGCATTTACAGCACTGCACAGAAATGGCAGAGATTAAGAATAATGCTGTGATCACATTGATCTGTAGTAAAGTGGTATACCAAGAATCCATATCCACCTCCATTTGCACACTAGTGAGGACTTTCCAAACTCAAATAGGAGTCAGTTTTGGTAGGGTTACTATATGGGGGTACTGAGCAGACATGTATGAGCATATCACATGGCACTACAAGTGTTTTTCATGAAAATATTGAAAATAGTAGGGAAAAGAAGTGCAGCATATATCATGCAGTTCATATCAACATTCATCCACTTGTGGCATAACCTCTCATTCGAGGTCCTGGTCATGCAGCAATATGACATCATGGTTTATAGAATCACCTACATCAAGCAGATCATGGCATCACAGCAAGTCACCATCTAGCTCACATGACATCCCCTCCTCAAGATCACATGCACCTTTACCCACCTTATCTTTAGGAGATGTTGTGAATGACACATTTGACCTTGATCTATTACAATTCAGGTTAGTCTTTCCAGATGCTTGCAATTTCACTTTTGTACAGATTCTCCACCAGACTGGGGCATGATCATGTTATGCAGAATGCAACATGCAGTAAACATCCTGTATGTAGTAGCTAGGTCATACTAAAGGACACCACACCCCAACACTCATCCAGGCACCTACATTGACTTTTAAACATCTAAAATACTGTCTTTATGAAAAGACAGGTATGACAGGACTATATTAAAATTTATTTCAAGAGTGCACTTGGTTTTCTCACTAGTGTCATGAGCCATGCTTCCAGTAGATATCCAGCATTACTTTAAAACAAAAAAAAGGGGGGGGGGACAAAACAAAGAAAAGGTAGCTTAGTATTAAATAATATATTTTGCCATAAATAACTAATTAAATAAATAAAAAAATAAAAAAATGACACAACAACAAAATGACCACTGGGCATCCTACCATGCAAGAACAGAAGGTAGACTGAGCTAGAGTGCAAGATATGGGAAACATATACACTGCCAGAATGCTGGACAGAGTGTGGTGGAGCACCCCTCATTCCTCTTACACTATCTGGCAAATAATGGAATGGTAGCCCTTCTGATTGTGTTAGCACTCCCTCCATGTTCCAGATGGGGTCCTAACTGAAACATCAGTGTAATCTAGCATACTAAGCACCTCAGGGATGCATACAATCCCACAAAAGGCATTCATTTTCCTGGCTTTATCTTGCATTGACATTGGGAATTAGATGTACTGATCCACATGTGCCAAGACTCCATCCAGAAACTTCTGAAGTATCCTTGAGGCAGACACCTGTGAGATATGCAGGTCCCCAGTCTGTCTCTGGAAGGTCCTAGTTGCAAGTATAATGAGGGCTTGCAAAATTACAGAAGGAAAAAATACACGGAGTTAAATGTATGTAAGACAAATTAATAGACTCAGATTAATAATTTAATTTGTTAAGTCATGCACTATTGTGTTATGTTTGTAGTGTTGAATCTGTTGGATGGATATCCCCACCCCCACCCCCACTTACTCATAGGCATTTTACTGCTGAAGGTGAAGCTACATTAATGATTCATCATATTTTACTCTTATCAGTGCAACCGATCCCTGAAAAAGACATTGAAAAGCCCATAACTATAAAATTAGATGCTGTGACTCAGGTCAAGTTTTTAGAGTTCAGTCACTTTGTCTTTGTATTCAGGAACATTCTACCTTAATGATTGTTTATGGTGGTAAACCATCTGCAGGTTTCTAATAGATCCCTGGAAAAGACATTGAAAAACCCATAAGTATAAAATTAGATGCTGTGACTCAGGTCAAGGTTTTAGAGTTCAGTCCCTTTGTCTTTGTATTTAGGAGCATTCTACTCAGGTCAAGTTTTTAGAGTTCAGTCACTTTCTCTTTGTATTCAGGAACATTCTACCTCACTGATTATTTACAGTGGTAAACCATCTGCAGGTTTCTTCCCATTCCATTCACTTTGCTCACTCCGCTCCCCTGCCCTTCCCCCATATTCCACCCTCCCCCAGCACATCTACTCATATCCCAAGCAAACCACTCCCCCTCATTCTTCTGATTCGATTATATACAACTCTACCTTGTCCACACCCACATTTCACTCACACTTTACCTACTTTTATTTAATCAAACTTATCTGCTTCACCTTACATCCATCAGCTTGAATTCTCATCCCCCCGGTATAATATTTTGCATCTTACTCTATTTTACCATCACAATACTATCACTGCATCACACTGTCTTACATTAACTCCAGGCTTACCACCTTCTCTTCTATTATACACACAAACTAATATTGTGCCATAATTGTACTACTGACCAGACACATCTCCCCTACCCTTCCTTATCACAAACCACAAGGCAAAAACACCTAACCACATTGTCAAAGCCCACCCTGAAGTCAAAATATTTCCAACCTTGCCTTCAGCTGCATACATATCACTAGATAACAAAATCTCTGTTTATACCTGATATTACACTATAACACATAAATACCACTTTTACTATTTTTAAACCCACTATCACAGCTGACATGCTCATTCTAACCTGCCTAGCTTATTTACTCTTAATTCTCAACCTCAGTGCTATATCCTTGCTTACCCCCACACATCAATACACATCAACAAGCTCCTCCAACCATCACCCCAATAAACAACACAGCTTCTCACATATCTCCTTTCAGCTTTTTTCCTATAACCTCCCATATTCAAGCCACAAACTGGCCTCCTCATCTCCTGCAAAACCACACTTGACACTAGTATCATCACCTAGGGATAAAAAACACTTTCCATGGTACTCCTTCCTCATTACCTACCTGCTCAAATGTGGAGACATACATCCTAACCCTGGCCCACCTTCTAATCCTAACCAAACGAGTAACACAAAAAATTTAAACATACTTATGCTGAACCTTAGAATTATATGTAATAAAATAGCCCCATTGCATGCCTGGATTGATCAAAATAAACCTGACATACTAGTCCTTACAGAAACATGGCTACACACCTGTGTAAAAGACTTAGAAATAATACCTCCAAACTTTGCAATAACCAGAAGAGATAGATATAAAAAAGGGGGAGGGATAGCACTTCTATATCCCTCTACACTCAACATCACACCCTACACCAGTAATATACCCACCTTTTCCAATGCTAGGTTACTAATCTCCTTTTTGACCCTCAATATATCAAAAAGAATTTGCATAATGGTAATATATATCCCTCCAGGTAACAATATATCAGTGTTGGAAAATATTTTATCCTGGACATCCCAAACAATAAACCATGAAACAATACTCTTAGGAGATGTAAATATAAATTGGCTTCCGACTCCCCCACAAATAATATAAATCTTTATGTTTTTTCTCAGATAATCAATGCTCCAACAAGATACAAAAAAGATCTTAGCTGCCAATCCACCTTTGACTGGATTCTAGTATCCCACCCTGCCAATTACTCCTTTTCTGGTACACTGTCTAACTCCCTGAGTGATCATCTATCAGCTTATTCCCTTAGAACAAACTCCCAACAATTAAGAGTACACACTATAAAATCGGTTAGGAACTCAACTAATTTTTGCCAGCATAAATTCAACAATCTCCTACAGGAAATAGACTGGACACCCCTTAAAAAACTACCCCTTAATACTGCTGTACTATACTTTAATAACACCTTCCTTCACATACTTAATACCCCAGCTCCCATCCGTATGAAAAGAATCAAAAAGAACTCAGCACCACGGATGTCTAAGGACTGTAAACACCTGATGAAGCAAAGGGACCTAGCCTAGTCAACCTGGAAACAAACCAAAAATGAACAAAATCATGTTAATTTCAAAACACTACGTAACAAAGTGACAACGGTAATCAACAGAGATAAGAAGTCATATTATTCATAGTTTCAACTCCAGCATAAAATCAACCCTAGTAAATTTTGGCACTTCATATCTTCTCTGCTTAACCCTGGAAGAAATGGAGAGCACACCCTATCACCAGATACCCCTCCATCACAAAAAGCCGAAAACTTTAACAAGCACTTCATAAAATCAATTTTGGACTTATTAACTAACACCCCCTAATGCTGGAACCCCTCCTCCCCTTCAACCTATTCAGACACCAACCCCAGGCCATCAACTACTTCTAACCCTGTCATAACTAACCCCTCCTACTCAAAAATGTCATATAAACCCCATTCTTATTTCAGCCCATACCCACTGACACCATTAAGAAACTGCTACAAAAACTAAAACCCTGCTCTACCTCAGCTGATAATCTCCCCCATACTACCTCAAACTGGCTTCTAACTTGCCTACCCAATCAATATCCTTATAAATAGGTTTTTATCTGAATCAGAAGTACCTACCATATGGAAATAATCTCACATCACTCCCATCCACAGAGGAGTTAACTCTTTTGATCCATCCAATTTCCGTCCTATATCCATCTTGTCACCCATATCCAACATTCTCACGAGAAGTATTCATCAGCAGGTAATGCAATATCTATTGCAAAACAACCTTTTTTACAAATCCCAACATGGCTTCCAACCTAGACACAGCACAGCTACAGCCCTATTATCTTTTACAGACACCTTGAACAATGCCAGAGATGCAGGATGCTATACAGCCTCAGTATTCCTTGAGCTCTCCAAGACCTTTGACACAGTGTCTCACACTGTCTAATCTAGGCTTCTCACAAAACACAGTAAAACGGTTTCAGAGCTACTTCAAGGATTGTAAACAAGCAGTGAAATGGTCCAATGAACTCTCACCCTTCCTCCACAACCCTACTGGAGTTCCCCAAGGCTCCATCCTAGGACTCCTACTCTTCAACATTTTCACAAACAACCTTCACTCTGCCTCTCACTCTGGGACCCTCATTCAGTACGCTGATGATTCCACCATAATCTGCACTGCTCAATCACTACCAGAACTACTTTCAAAAACTCAGCAGTCCTTTACTGCAGTCAAATCCTGGCTATGAAGTGCCCAACTCTTTCTTAATCCAAAGAAGACAAAACTAGTACTCTTTCATCCCAAAAGTACCTCCCCTGTCACTGATCATTTCAACATCCTTGCATCTGACAACATTGTCATTAAAATAGTACAGGAAACCAAACTTCTAGGTGTTATCATTGACAATAAACTTTCATTTGACCCCCATATACAGCAAAATATAAAGAAAACACATCAAAAACTTGGACTCTTATATAGAAACAAACATTTCTTTACTGCAACAACCAAAACTATCCTTGCAAAAACATTTTTACTTCCCTCCCTTCTGTATGGTGCCCCTATCTTAAATAACTTCTAAAATTCTACCCTAAGCAAGTTGGAACAGTGCTACAACAAAGTTGCAAAGTTTGCCACAAACTCTAAATATCACACACACAACTGTAAACCACTCCTAGAATTAAACTGGCTTGAACTCCTCAAACAACTTGCCTTTATTCTGCTATCCACCTTATACAACCTTATTTTCAAGCCTACTGCCTGCCCTGCACTAACCAGTCTAGTCACACCTTGCACACCAAATTGATCCTTATGATCAGAAGACAAAAATTTCTTGGCTACCACAAAACCCACAAGAAAACCGGGTCTATATTAGATCACTGACTGCTTAAAGAAGGAACGGTGATTAATCAAACCTATGTAAGCGAAAGCTTACAATCTCGAACTGTCAGAACAACAATTTTTTTCCTAGGGAAAAAAATTGCTGTTCCAAAACACATACACACAACACAAGTACACCAAACAAATAGTAATCCACACACATACACCTACAATCTTACAACTAACCCTACACTAAACTATACACACACCACTAACTATCCACTTACCTTAACCCAAACCCTAACCCTAAGGACTGTCACTATCACACACTCACCTCACCCACTCCCTAACCCTAACTCACCTAACCTGCCCTAACCCTCATGTCCACACAATCGCACACATACCTAACCCGTGCCCTAACCTTAACTCACCTATCCTGCCCTAACCCTCACATCCACACAATCGCACACTTACCTGAAACCAACCCATAACTTTCCACCACAGTGCTGAAAATACTGAAGCAACAGAAACAGACAACCAAAATCATTCCCTAGGAAAGAATTCGGGTTTCTATTGCTTCGATATTTTAAGCTTTCACTCCGTAGGGTTCGATATTAGAACATTCAAAGGTTTTAAACCTTGATATTCTAATATAGACCCAAGAAAACCTGGTCACTCTCTGTATTCATACTCTGTCTCTATACTTTGGAATTCACTACCTCTAGCTACCAGGTCTATGCCTGCACTAACCCATTTCAAAGCCTTTTTAAAAAATCATCTCAAAAATACATGGCTCTGCTCCTACATAAAGCCTGCCTAATGCTCAGGTCTTCTTTTTTCTGTCACATTTCAATCCCTCACTGACTACAAGATCCTAAGGCTCTTCTAACTCCTTCTCTGCTTCTATACCATATCCTTAAGCTACTGCTCAGACTGTAACTTAACTCTTAACTCTCTCTCACTATCTGTCTGCATCATTAACTTTCTGGCTGCTATTTTCCTAACTGAAATTAACATTTTATTTTGCTTGTACTATTACAGTCAGTATCACACCATGCACTACCTATGTACTACTTTTTTGGACAATGTCTTCATCATGTACAGTGACAGTGACTATTATTGCCTGTAGTGTTTTAATTGTATAGAATTGTCTAGATATGTACTAATATAGCATCCATCATTACCCATTATTTAAGAAAAGAAATAATTACTTTTCTTAAATAATGGCATATAACGCCTCTTTGCTGCCCTTCCGCACCTGTCTGGTGTTCAGCGGCAGTTCTGATGTACGCGCGCCCGCGCGGTGCCGTACAGGATCAGAAAAAGCAAAGCAAAAAAAGTTTCTCGTGTTCTTTTTACTGTCTCGCTATGTTAAATGGGTTTAACCAACGGAGATCTCCGTTGCTTATTTTAAGTCTCGCCATGTTAAACTCATTTAACGTCGCTATGTTAAAGGAGTTTAACAATGTTAAACTCTTTTAACGCTGGTTGGGCTGGCCAATCAGGCATTGTATAATATATTTCAACATCTTGTAGCAGTTTGTTCTTTCAACTTATTTTTTTTGTATAGTATTTCTAATGTAATTTTTATTGTATTGGATTATACTGTATTTGTATTGTACTGTATGTGGAACTTTTCTCCTTGGGCCTCTGCTGAAAATGGGTTCTGTAGACTCAGTCAGACCACCCCTGTAAACAAATGTCAAATAAATAAATAAATATACCTTAGTATCCACAGGGATAGGAAAGCCTCACATCTTCCAATGCCCCTTTGAGAGCCATACATACTCACTAAGACCCTGAACCTGTCAAAGATATCCTGATTATCAAAATTGTAATGAATAATTCTCTGCCTACATTATCACATTCTTGGCCAGTGAAAGCCTCTGGGCACAAACAGTTTGGCATGGCCAAGACAAGCAGCTCACACCAGGAAACAGCATGACTATCAGCAAGGGAAATCATCTTTGCACATTGCAAAGAATATACAAAAGGTGCAATTCCACCTTTTATAATGAACCTGTGCATAGCAAAGAAACATGTCAAATTCTCATGATGAATTACAAACAGGCAGGAGAAGGACTAATTGGCCAAAGCAGATTTACATAAATTCTCATTTACATCTCATTATTATTTCATTTGCTTAAATGGATTCATGGCCATCTCAAATTATTGCAAATGGCCTCTATGAATCGAGGATTTGTTGAGGAAACTCACCAACATTGTGGACTGTCTTCATGTATTCAAGTCATGACTACGGATACCACCTATAAACTTTTTTAAGATACAATTCTACAGAAAGAAAGAAACACACTGAGTATGTTTTCAGTAGAATTTTTCACATAGAAATCTCAAGCAGAATTTTTGAAACTGAAGTTTACAGGTAGAAACCAAACTACAGAACTGTGCAGTAATCTAAAGAAACAAATCTACAGATGTAATTCTAAATTAAGAATTCTGTAGGCAGAATTGCTTAGAAACAATGATTCAAATAGGATTGGAAAGACAGGATTCTACAGATAGAATTCTAAACACAGAATTTTGCAGGTCAAATTTTAAACCAGGAATTCCATCTATGAAATTCAAACTGAATTCTAAAATTGGAATATTACAGAAAGATTTCTACATATAGAAATCTAAATACAGAATTGTATAGTGAATGCTGAGACTATATACTGAAATATATGGGTTTACTACAAATGCATGAGTCCCAGTAGTTCAGAAAACAGTGTTTTACAGACAGTTAATTGGGTGTTTTATAGGATCCACAGACTGCTGTTCATGCTCAAACATGACTACATGTTGAGCAAGATAAGACAGACATGACAGCAATTCTATTTCTTAGAACTGGTGCCCTGGCACAAATGTATTATCATAACTGTCAATACTATATAGTATAGACCTTTGTATGTGCTGCCTCTTTCTCTTTTTCTTTTCAAAATTACTACTCCTGCTTTTCCTAATAACATGGGATTAGGAATTCTACTCAGTATTTAGTATTTAAGTATTATACATATTCTGTAAAAATGATGTAATTTAAGAACTGTACATTTCTGTAAAAATGCTTCTGTATTGTTAATATCCTACATTCAATTAGTTCATTAATCCTTATAAGTTGTATCTTATAGTAATGTATTTTATGTAATGTACCAGTATATAGTGGAGCTTTTCTCCTCGGGCCTCTGCTGAAAATGGACATGTATCCAGCCAGACTAGCCCGGTCAACAAATGTAAAATAAATAATAAATAAATAAAAATAAACATACATATAGAGTTTTAGCTAGGTAATCAAGTAAGTGCCACTGCAGTGGGGAAGGAGTGGGTGGAAATTTTAAGTTTAGGGATGGAAGGAGATTTATGTGGTTAGGTAGCAAGAGCAGAGTTTAGTGTTTAAAGACAATGAGGAATTTCAGGTTTAGACAGAAGGAGAGGAGTTTAGGTTTAGAGAGTGATAGTGGAGCTTTATATTTAGGAAGCAAGTGGTGACTTAAGGTTAGGGAGAATAAGCAGAAGTTTAGATTTAGAGAACACTCAGAAACTTTACGTTTATGGAGGAAGGAGTGGAGTTTTAGCTATACAGAGCAATTCTGGATTTTGTGGAATTTAGGATTAGGGAAGGGGCAGTGTTTTATTTTTAGGCATGATCAGTGAATTAAAATTTAGGGAGAAGGGAAAGTCACAGGGTTAGCAAATGAGGATTCAGGTTATGGTTAGAGATTCAGTGGGAGTTTTAGGGATAGTTTTAGGGTTAGAATGAGGGCTCTGATAGGGCTACACAGTACAGAAGAGTTAGTTAGTAGGAGGGTTAGGATTATGTAATATCGACCTAGATGAAGTCACTTGTCATGTACTGCAAATGGCAGCAAGCAATGGTGTCTCAAGTTTACACGCACTTAACTACTCAGTTATACAGAATGAATACTACAGACAGGATTTTCGACAGTAAATTTAAAAATAGAACTCATTTAAAATTTTACAGACTTCTACTGGTAGAATTGTAGACTTAAAATTTGATAGTTATAACTCAGAAATGGAAAGCATATAGAATAATAAACACATAATTCTACAGACAGGATTCTACATATAGAATTCAGCAAATTATATTGTACAAATCCATTTCCAAATACAGAATTCTGCAGCTAGAATCATGTAAAATAATGCAAAAGACACCCAGGCTGATTCAATAAACCTTACACAGCTCGCTAAGACAGTATACACATCGTGCTGCACATACAGTAGCACACTAGTTTGTATTCAGTAAGTGGCTTTACACAATGTGTAGGTACACAACCACAGAAAACAATGTGGCATGCTAATTACAGCATAAGAAGCTAAATTATATGCTAAGCAACCAATCCAAGATGGAGAAACTATTCAACAAGCTGTAAAGCAACCATGCAGACTCAGTGCTAGCTTTCTCCTGCAAATTACAAAACCTATCGGAATACAGCTAAGGAAAAGAGTACACACAGAAACAATGTTAGTGACTGCTGTTGCTTTAATTCATGTGTATGTGCAACAAGCTGAAGTCTATGCTGCTGCTAATAGGCCATGGCTAAGAAAGAGAAGAGTTTCAGACCCTGTTTAACTTATCACAATCTGCATGAGGTGGAAATTGTAGAGCACTACTGGGTGCATAGAGACAAACTAAAGGAATTCTGCAGCCTCTGTCATCCTCAACTCAGACCCAGGGTGAACTGAAGGGAACCAATACCAGTGGAGACAAAGGTATGTGTAGCGCTTAGAATTTTATCTACAGGAACCTTTCTGCTGAGGGTGTCACAGGCATCTGTATTCAGGATCCTCCATCAATTCCTGAATGCTATGCTCCAACGTGTCACTGACCACATATATTTTCCCTATAATCCTGAGGACAGGGCCACAAATATGCAAGAGTTCTACTCTGTAGCACAATACTCTGAAGTACTTGGTGCTATAGATTGTACACATATAGGAATCAAGGTACCACCTGGGGAGCAGGGAAGGGTTTATATAAATAGAAAGGACTTCCACTCTATTGACTTCCAAGTCATGTGTAATGCTAAGGGAATTATCTTGAATGTGTGTACTAGCAACCCAGGCAATTACCACAACTCACATATCTGGCACACCTCCCAACTATATCATATGTTCACTAGGGTTGATATCCCACAAAGTCATTTACTGATGGACGCAGATTATGCACTGGAACCATAGCTGATGATGCCCATCAGAAGTGTACACACACACCCTGAAAAATGCCATAATGAGGCACATGCTCAAACCAGAGATATCATAGAGTGTGTGTTTGGGCTGCTGAAGTCTCAGTTCCAATGCCTAGATACATCTGGCGATCTGCAGTACAATCCATGTACATGCAATGAAATCTTCACCATCTGTGCTATGCTTCATAACATCATTGTGAGAAAACAGCTTCATCAGGATCAACAAAGAGAAGGGGCACACATCACACCAACAATGACAAGGTCACCACAGCCACATGCAGGTGAGGAGTCAGAGGGGGATGTAGGTAGAGATAGACATGCTCAATATGGCCTCACATTGGCTATGAGACAATGCATAGCTCACTCACTCACCACCTAACTGGCTAAAACCTTCATTCTATGCACACTCATTTAGTAACATTGATGCCAGGCAAGACTCGCAACCTTTACCTACCCATGTAATGGCTGTGGACTCCCAGCACCAGACTGACTCAGCCTTGAACTTAAACTGTAGCAACTGCTGTATTTACAAGACAAGTGTTGAACTTGGAGTATTAAAACAAAATTGTGTAATAATAAAAATGAATGCCATATTCTTGCACGTGGTTACTTGGTAATGTGTGTAAATAAAAGGTGGGTGAATTGTACAGCAATGACTTCAACATGTGATAGCAGAGACTTAAATGAATACTCTGTCAAGTAATAGGCCTCAGGTATCAAAGATTCACACATTCATACCTCTGAAAAGCACTGATGCTTACAAAATGTTCTCAGTTTGGCCTCATACTTTTGTACTAGCAAATCATTAAAGAGATGTTAAAAATAAATGAGACAAATTTCAGTCTCAGACTTCATAACCCTCAGAATATTCTTAAAAATACTGATACGAAAACTGTTTTGATTCTATAAACTGTTTAACTTTGTAAGACCAAAATATGTAAAATGTACAATAAGCAAAACAACATCACAGACACAGATATACTAAATATTAAGTCAGATATGCACCCAGAGCATCAGACAGAAACCTTATGCATACCTGAATCCAAACAATAGTAAACAAAGATACAGCACAGTTATCATAACTTGCACAGGGTGTTGTGGGGGTGGGGGTAGGAAGCCTAGGCTGAAACCAAAGGTAAGTGAGTGCATGTGTGGAAGAAAGAGCAATAGGCAGACATTTGGATAAAGTAAGAAATGGCCACTGAGACAGAAGGAGCTTTAAGCTTCCTGGCTGAACCATGTAACTGTTGTGTGTGTATCTTTATGGGCCCTGCAGGTGAAATTGGTGGGTGAGGGTCTGCAGGAACACACCCAAGCTCTGTGCTAGCTCTACATCTTGGTATGTCTGACAGGCATGAGCCAGGCATGGTAGAGGTTGCAATTCATTGTTGTCATACCTGACCATGACAACTGGTTCTGTCAGGAATTGCACTGGCATGTCAGTCAGGTGCACTGCTGCTACCTAAACATGACTGATGTCTGCAGGATGAGCTCCTCACAAGGAGACCCAGGACCACAACCCTTTGGCCTGTCAGATCTGTTTCTGGACATCTCAATCACTGACAGAGCAGTGGAAGTAGTGCTACTATGGGAGGTGTGATTGGGCATGGTCATATTGGCTAACATCAGATGATGTGGCTGACCTATGCTCACATGGATGCCATCCCCCTCCCAGCAGATGTTCCATCACAGACACTGCCTGGTCCAACATGTCATTCATCCAAACCGTTGAATAGGCAACATGGTGGAGGCAGTCAAGCATGTCAGCATGTGCCACTTCTACAACCCAAAGCATTTCTCTGGAGGAACTATTGGATTGTGCCTGCACCTCCATGATGGCCCTAAACATACGTCAAGTGGCATGGGAAGACACACCTGGATCAGGTGAAAGATGGACAACAGGCATCCTCTGAGCTCCCCTAATAACCCTTCTGCAATACAACTTGCCCACAATTTGGCTACTGCTAGAGTCAACAGGCACTTAAGCCATAGTAACTTCACTACCCTGAGTGTCTCACCCTCCACCTGTCCAATATCTGAGAGCTCAGTGACATGGATTGGCATAGGCCTATTCGTTGTGTCCTGTGGAATTACAGGGGATGGCTGAATGTCAACCTCAGTGTCAGATTCAAACTCTGCACGCTGATCCTTACTGAGCCTGGTTTTGGCCACCATCATCATCAGACTCTGCTGATACTCTAACATCAGGTGATAAAAGTCCTACACTTCCACTGTCAGGATCACCTGTGATAATATGCAACAAATACAGGAAAGAAATTAATACCTACACTACTATATTGCAATATATGATAAACTAATAGTGGTGCCACTTTTACAAACAGTACAGTAATATATACAACAGTCCTGGCACCCACATCACACATATGGATAAAATAAATAAATCTTTGAATTGTTCATCAGTGCTGACATAAAAATGTTTGGTTTACCATGTGCAGATAATTCTAGGGTCCCTTTGGAGGATGGTCCTAGAAGAAGTTAAGCAAAAGGTAAGGAGACCATCATCAGAATTAGCTGTAACACAGAAAGTTAAAACATTTTGCCCTTTATATCTCCATTAATGATACTTTTAATAAGAACTTGAATGACACATCCACCCCAAGCCCATGTGTAATCAACCAAAATGCATAGTTAACTTTATCAATCTACAACTATCACTCCCCCAAAAAAAAATGTTAAACAGAACTTAAGCATTGTAGTAAGTATTTTACTATACATGAACAATTTAACAATTGAGATAGGTAAGCCTACCTTGAAGCTCCTCCAGGAACATACTTATGCTTCCTGAAACAGCAGCACCAACATCAATCACATGTTGTTGTGCATTTTCCATTGTGCTCTCTGGATCCACGACAGTGGACAGGAACTCTTCATTTATTGTCAGTGGTGACTCTGTAGCAGGCCCCCCCTAGTAGCAATCTGTTCATTGACCACTGCAGCTGGTCTCCTCAGGGCCAGTGAAATCATGTCACTGGCCTTATGATGCTCCTGATCATATGTCCTGCTCTGGCCACCAACTGCATTTACATCAGACAACTATCTGCTACCAAATTTGCATTCTGCCAGACATATCTCCATATCCCCTCTCAAGCAGAAAGGCACAGTGCCCCCTAAATGCTTCCACAATCACTTCATTCTCAGGGAAACTGAAGGGGTGTTTGAAGGGATTGGGATGTTTGGATGCCATAGTCCTAGGTGACATAAAACACAAAAGAATCGCATAAATAAAAGTCATGCTTAGCTATTACACATAAAGGGTAGTTTTTCAATATTACCCACTGGAGAAAAATAACAGTCAAGATATTCAAATATGAAAAAGGGATTTATGTGGTTGCGACATATTTCAATTACACACAAAGCAAGGTTGGATCCAAAACAAGGGGACTAACAATAGCAAAGCAAACCTTTGTACATTTTGTTTGTGCCAACACAGAAATGGAGCTTGATCCCCCACCCTCAAAACAACAGGAAAATGCTCATTTTGCTAATAAATCATCAGTGAACTGCTAAAAGTGCTATCAAATAAGCTGTACCAAAAACATATGTACATATTTACAACAGAGCGTTCAATTTTATGCAATTGAAACTCATATCTACCTGTGGCCAGCACTCCCCTAGATGTGTCTACAGGCCATCCTAGAAGGCTAGCTAGCACTCCTGTGTAATTAAAACAATAGGACAGTTACATTTCACTGAAATAACAATAGAAGAGTGTAAAGAGAAAAAAACAGTTGTAACATCAGCACTTGTGATGACAGTTAATAAGGCTATGCATCTTAGAAAGTAAAATGCCCTGACAAACATGCCTATGCCATTAGTAAACTTCTAAGAAGTGCATACAGAGAGAAGTAGCATTTACTATACTTGCTAATGCACATATATAAATATATATATATATATATATATATATATATATATATATATATATATATATATATATATACACACACACACACACACACACACACATATATATATATATATATATATATATATATATATATATATATATATATATATACACACACACACTCATATCTATATAACATTTTTGTTATTGGCATGTGAGCATATCCAGTATATAACTGAAAAATGCAATCATACCTTATCAAGATCAGTAGTCTTCTGTGCTGATAAATCACAAAGTAATATCCTCTTCTGTGTTATCCGCATATACATGTGTCTTCACCTTTTGGCTCCCTAGCTACATGGTTTCCTTCTTATAGTGTAGATTAAAGGGCAGTGAGCATGGTGAAGATGCAAATGAGATGTGAACTCATTAGAATTGCTGAATCCCAAATACTTGGCTCCATGTAGTTGATGTAAACATAGTGCAGGCACTCCCTAAGTGTTTGCTGCTAATGGATTGCAACTGTGTATGATTACTGGTAGGGAGAAGGCAGACTCCCTTACCTCTAGTACGTGTGTCAGTCAAGTTAAACTTACAAAGTATAGAAGCAATTGTATGAAGGATTTAAATGTAGTCAAGCAGCAAACATTTCACTGTTTCTGTTCAGTAACATCCAATACCCCTTCATTGCTAGACAATTGTATATTATTGCCATTTAATATCTCACGCATTTTAAGGACAATAATACAGAATACCTTACGACTGAATGCCTCAGATTACTGATCAGATAAGAGAAGAATGAGTAACAAATGCATAGAGATAAAACAGAGTTGCATTTCTGCATGTAATAGTCATAAATAGTTGTGTGATCACATAGTGCACTGATATTTGAAATTAATACATGTACAAACAGCTCATAAGTGTACATGATTTTTTAATACTATGGATGATGTTGCAATTGCTTGTATGCACAATGATTTTCATTCTCTGCTACAAAACGTTTCCTGAGACAAAGAGGGATAAGACGACCTTACTGTGTTTTGAAGGTTCATTGGAGTGACAGTTCAAATCCAGTACTGTGTAAAAATATTTCATGTGTACCAACTAAATTTTAGTAGTGCTCTTTATTTAACAGATTCCTTTTCTTCCTTTCCGCTAATTTTCCTTCTTTAATGCCAGTATTTGAGTGATGTGTGGCTTAAAGCAAACAGGGCAAATGGATAAATCCAATAAATGTCATGTTTAGCATTACTTCTGTCATTTGCATGAAGCTTAGCAGTGTACAAACCTGGACTAGTGGCCCACATATAAAGCAAAGAGAACACCTGCAGACATGGCACATATATTCTAAATGTCAAAAAGGATACATTGTTGTAGTTTTTGCTTTGCATTATACAACACTGCCATTGAACACCTACAGAAAGGAAGGAGACAGTCAACAATTTCAAAACGGATACATTGTATCAACTGTGTGTTGGTTACCACAAACATGGTAAGTGGTGTTGTGTGGCAGTTAGCATGCAAAAGTTAGTAATGAATAGGGAAATATTCATCTGCTATTTAACTTTTCCTGTGGCAGCAGGTGTAAGTGTAGGACTGCACTGCATATTTCCTGGGTTCTAATTCAGGAAATGCAACATATTTTTACTATTATGACAGTTTAGTTTATAGTAATGAACAGGAAAATATCCAAGTGCTATTTCAATATTCCTGTGGCAACAGGTGTAGGGCTGCCACACATGTGGTTCTAGGTTATTTTACAGGAAATTTGAGACATTTTTACTCTTGTTCCATTTGACATTATATTAAGTATCGATGTTAATTTTTACATAATAAACAGTGGAGCTGATATAAACTATGTGTATGAGGGCTAAGATACCCTTACTGTGTTTTGCAGGGTCAAATGTATGACTGAAGGTATACTGTCTACTATGTTTCTATAAGTATAGTACTGCTATCTAGACTTGGATGGCCTTCACACTTAAATAATACACATAAACAAATTAATGTATATACAAGGACCTTGTCAGGTTACACACATGCATGGTTAACACCTCAATCTATCATCTGTATTTATGAATGATTCATGACTATGTCCGAGAAGCATTTATTCTGTGGCAAGCATGGAAAAGCACTGCTATGGAAGAAAATGTTTTGTCCCTTATGCATATGTTTGAATCCCACATTGAAAATCAATTTTAGCAGTGTATAAAGCCAAACAAATATGTGTCAGGTCATGAAATTTATGCCTCCATTGCATGTCCGCAAAGTTAAATCACCTAACACTTACAGCACCACACACCCCTCAAATTAATGTCAAGTGTCAGATTAACCTTCCAGTTCCCAAAACTGTTTTCTTCTCTCTTTGGCACAGTTGCTCTCTGATTAACATCGCACAAACCTGGTTGGCATTGTTGCTCAGGTTTCTGCACTACCAGTAAGCGTGATAACATGAATTGGTGGAAAATCATTATTTGCTATTGCACTGCTTTGGAATTAGACATGTCTGATGTTAAAGGGGTAGGTGCCCAATTTAGAGCACAGAGGTGGAGTGTTCAGGGGCCAAAATATCCATTAGAATCTTAGTAAAATGCCACAGCAAAGTCTTTTACAGAGGGACTATTCTAGCTCCCAGTACAAGTCTGATGTTGGAATAGATTGGCTAAGGCTGCATCCAATGAGAATGGCAACCCATTTACTAGAGAACAGTTTAGGCACCACTTCAATAACCTAAAAAGGCACAAGAGGGATAAACTTAACCAGTTGTTGGATGAGTTCCAAACTAGCAGCATCCCATAATTGTGTAAGCATGCAACTGCAGAGAATTAGGCAAGACTGGTATGCATAATGCTTATCTGTTTTTTTTTCTTTTCTTTTCACAGCTAATTCTGAAATAGATAAAAATAGGCAGGCCCATGCTGAGCATCTAGAGAGACTGATGGAAGTAAGTGGTATGCATGCTGCATGAGAAAAGTACTACTGTAGCTTTAAAATTTAAAGAAAAAATGTTCTTTTATTTACAGTAGTAACAAAGTAAGCATGCATATCCTAACTGTAAAAACAGGAATGCATGCATCGGTCTATAGCACAAATCTACTTTAAGGCAACTCATTAATAATATTACAGAAATTCAATTCTACAGAACAGAATAACTGGACTAAGCATATGAGCAATATCTGCACATTGCAAGGATTACTCTGAGCAATATGTAATTACAGTTTGCAGTTGCTAGAAAGTATACTTACATGTAAAACTTCAGATAAAATAGTTGTAATATTGTCATAGTGCATGTATGTCACCTGTGATGCTACTAATTTTATCTTCTGTTTTCTCTCAACTCAACCCTTATCTCGTATCTCTTTTTTTCTATTATGTGTCATCAAAATGTCTCCATGTCATTCATCTGTAATAAATCACTAAATGCTTCACAGGACAGGGAGGTAGGCCAACCCCAGTGGCTCACCCTGCCCCTGTTCTACTAGCTCTGGCACTAATGCCTAGCACATTTGGAACCTGACCTGGTAGTACTGCCTCTGCTGCTCCTGTACTATCTGCACCCTCAGGTAGTATTACACCGGCAAGTGGTGCTCTGGCACTAATGCCTAGCACATTTAGAACCTGACCTGGTAGTACTGCCTCTGCTGCTCCTGTACTACCTGCACCCTCAGGTAGTATTACACTGGCAAGTGGTGCTGTGGTACCCTCCAGGAATACTGGTAGAGCTGGAGATTTCATCGCCCACCAGGAGATCCCAGGGTTGGTGTGTAGGGTCGTGCAAAACACAATTGTTTTACACCCATGATGGATAGATAGGCTGCTTTCCCTTCATGGTCCATAGGAGGAGACATAAAGCACTCCGCACTCCAGCAGTCAGCAGAGTCAGTGGACAGTGATGACAGTCCTACAGGTGAAGGCTAGATTTTCACTGCCCTCCTGTTTGATGGGCATGGGCTTGTGATGTCCCCTCCCTCACCCCAATCATGGTGTCCATTGACCATTTATTTCCCTCACTGTTTCTATTACTTGTCTTGCCATTTGCTTCCTCACCCAAATTACCTGACCCAGAAATACCAACATTCTTACCCAGCATTCCTCTCTTACTGAAGTAAAAAAGAAAAAAAAAAGGCACACATCCCACCAAAAAAGTATCATCCCATGTGTAGTTCTCCATTTCGCACATATGTCTTCTTGACACACTTGATTTAGTCCATTTGGTTATACAACATGATTATGTTGTTGTCACCCATCTTTGTGGAGGTGACAGACCAAATTCAGCTAATATTCTGTACATGTTTTCATTTTACACTGTTGAAGAAATGGACAGCTATGCTTCTTTCCTACCTGCCTCCTGCACATTCCTATATTGCTTTCTGTTTGTTCTTGCCCCTGCTTGCCAACCATTTCACCACATTCCTATCTACCCCATTTTCGCACCTATAATCTGGTCAAAAATAGAATCAAACACAGCACACTTAAGTAACAAAGGAAACAAAAAAATACATTGCAACCCTTCACTTTTTGACCTCTGTGTTTGCATGGGGTTTGGCATCACTCATCAATGCCAAACAATGGTGAATGGCTCTTTTGTGGTGCAGTTATATCCACTCAGTGCTGTTTAATCATGCTGTACTATATCGGCACACAGTAACATATGGTAAATGCAGTATAAAGAATAATTTCATTGCATTATCACTACTTAATTAAAAGTATTACATACGCCTGGATTCAAACCCTATATCATCTGGACTCCAAAAGAAATGTGTCAGTGTATTTATACCTGTCACCACACAGTCAGCTAAGCAGCAGGTGTTTTTCATAACTTCAGTATGGAGATCTCTTTGAATATTAGCAATGAAGCTCACACTTGTGAACTGCTTAAGTATGCACTAATAGGAAAAGTGATAGAAATGTATATTTTGCATGAATAAACACTTCCAAACATCGCACAAACCTGCTGCTTGTCAGTGCACTATGCAAAGTGGACAATAGCATGTATTACTTTTATTTGCTGTCCATTTAAGTCTTCATGCCATAGAACTACATGTGGAAACACAAGAAAAATGAAGGCACTATCTAAGAAAGTGACACTTATTTAAAATGCAACCATCTGTTACCTCACCCCATGCACTGCAATCTTGGTCTCTCAGTACTTGTTCACAAATATATCAACTACACTACGTAAATAAATAAGAAATGTTTCATATACCATGCATATATTTATAATGACAATACACATTTAGATTTCCCAGTATTTGTGGTAATGTAAATACCTGTTTGCATATAGTTTGTAAAGCTGTCTCTTAAAGTATACCTGCACATTGGAAACACAATCACCAAATACTACAAATGGCACACTCATCACTCTGTTAACTTGCAGAACGTTAATATCCTGACAGTGGGAAATGTCCAGTTATCCATTTCATGCTGGCCTCCCAACATCTTTCCTCCAACATCCACTGCTGATTTCATCCACTATAAGTTGTTCTGCAGGCTTGCAAAAGTTAGACTTGTGCTGTGGAAATTGTGTAGAATCCAGAGTCCTCTAGTCTGTGTACTAAGATAGGTAGGGTTTCTGTTCTCACTGCAGTCAACTGGGAGATGTGTGTGTGTGTGTGTGTGTGTGTGTGTGTGTGTGTGTGTGTATATCTATCTAGTCAGAAAAACACAATTGTGTGTCCTGCAGTTACCACTCCAATCCCATGGATTACCAATATTTTGACACCTGCACATGCCTACATGTTCATGTTGGCCTCCCACATCTTCATTTCAACATCCACTGCTGATGTCATCCATGATACGTTGTCCTGCAGTCTTATAAAAGTCAGTCTTGTGTCATGGTGCTTGTGTAAAATATTGAGTTTTCTAGTCTCTATCCTTAGTTAGGCAGGGGCTCTAATTTAACTGTAGTCAACTGGTGTGTGTGTGTGTGTGTGTGTGTGTGTGTGTGTGTGTGTGTGTGTGTGTGTGTGTGTGTGTGTGTGTGTGTGTGTGTGTGTGTGTGTGTTTGTGCACTTGCTTGACATTGGAGCAAGCATTTTACACCAGTCTGTAGGGCACTGCTATTACCATCTTCCTCTCACCAGACTCTGCTGATGTCATCAGCTATAGCTGATTTGCGAATGTGCAGTATTTGCATTAGGGCAGGGTCAAAGAGTGGCCTATCGGTCAGGCACAAATCTTCTCATCTTATACAATAAAGATTACAATGACAGGACTTTCAGTCTATCCAAATACATCATGGCATGGTTTGTATCCCCTGCATTTTCTGGGTGAGAACCCCCTGTGGTCTCTCCAACTGCTGCTGGTGTCTTGTGAGGTGCACGCAAAAGATAGTATCATACATTAGTGTTTTGTTGAGGGTCGAGTACAGTGCTGTTATAACATCCTCAGATCTGGGCACAATAGACTGACTTATGAGGGCAAAACTTAGACTTTACATACCACTGTGGAAACTTGGTGGTCAAATTTCAGATGGCTACTTTCGCAGGTCTTGCACCATTGGGTTTGAGCATAATTAGCGAGAAATTCCATTTTGCAGAAGGCAAACATAATGACACATTTTTGTATTTATTTGAAGACTGTGTGGCTTTGGCAGCAATCATTTGTCCATGTTAGCCCCTCCTGTAATATGCTAACCTCATTGGTGGACTTAATGATTGCACCCAATATTTAATAATCCACAAACTTGGTAAGCCAAAAGCCATGTACTTCAGCTTGGACTGTTGAGAAATAGATTCCAAACAGTAAAAAGAGTTCAGCACAGATCCTTGGGGTATGCCAGTGGTGACAGCTTCCCTCATAATGGTTGATTCATCAACTTTCATAGTGTGTGTTCTGTCAGTGAGGCAATAGGTTAACCATCTTGTGATATAAGGATGAATCCTCAGCTGGGAGTGTTTCTCAATGATATCTGCATGGGGGATTCTGTCCAAACCCTAGGTCAAATCAAGATAGGCAGTATGCATTGTCTTACCTTCATCCAGGTCAATCACACAGAAACAGTGGACTGTGACAATATCACTGATCACCCTTAGCATGAGACAGAACATAGACCTATCACACAGAAACAGTGGACTGTGACAACATCACCAATCACCGCTACCATGAGTCAGAACATAGACCTACCTAACGCAGTTGAATACACACTTCAACACACCCTCCAGATCAATATGTTCCCACAGAAGGGTGTACATCAACATGCATCCATCTGAGTGGGGAGGACAGCACCTGATGTATGCTTTTATAGACACATCCTGACACTCTGTGAGGTAGACCAAAATGTAATCATGGACCTTTACTAAATGAACACTGGTAATATCCCAGCTGTGTGCAAAAGATGTGTGAGTTGTTAATGCTACATCAGTGTCTGTTATATCTGTCAGATGTCCTCAAAGAGGTCATCAAGGGTACACATGATGACACCACTATCATCCTGTAGAACTTGAAAAGCCCAAGGCACTTGACACAAATCTGCACTGAGGTATTCACTCACCGCTGTCAGATGTGGCCATAAACACCTATATCACTAAGTGGGTAGACCACTGGATCAAATATGTAGCATCTAAATATGTTTAAATGTGTGACATGACCTATAGCTCAAGTCCAGTGATCAGGTCCATACATCAGGGCTGTGTGCTAGGCTCTTTCCTGTCCATTATTTAAATCAAAGACATTAAGAATGACATACACATCATGTCCAAACAGCTGGCTGGAGGACTACAGATTATGGGCAATCCTTGACTCCAGCTGTGATATTAGTATAATACAGACAGTATCAACACACAGCAAAGAATGCTGTCACAGCCATGACAATAAATACGATGAAACAAAAACATGGGGGGATTTGTTATGTTATGTTATGAAAATTAACACACAACCCATGATAATGTAGACATCACACCCCTATAAGCAGACTGAGTTGTATGTGACCTGTGTCATGGGGTAGATGGTATGTGGAACTTCTGCCAGCATGTGATCACATAGATGACTACTCCTTTCTATGTTACAGAACTACTGAGTATGTTCAGGACATCCACATCAAAGGCTATAATACCTCCAAAGTTCACAGCCTTTATTACATCAATAACTGAGTACAGTGCATCCTTCTTCATGTACCTACCTACAGATATTCCAGTGATATGTAATTGAAGTGTACCATCTTTGCCACAATGAGCTCTCACACATGTTATTGCCCATACCTAGGTATTCTTTTTGTTGCTTAAACATTACTATCTGATAGTTCAGAACCCCCATCAAAGTGCTATACCAAATGCATGTGTGATACCTGTTCTGGTGATGCACACAGTACATACAGAGATGTTTTACCAGATTGATGACATGGGTTACATTCGTGACAGTCTGGATTGTGTCATATATATGCCATGCACACCAGTCAACTAGCATGGATTTATCATATTGTCACATGCAGGTATAGCAATGTCCATCCTAACACCTCCAGCAGATGTTACAGTGTCAGGATGGTGTACTTAATTAGCCTCATAGATTGCTGATATGTCATAATAGTTGTACACGTATGTCAATATAGAACCATCAATGATCATTCAGAATCACATATGTTATGTCAGAGACATGGGATTACTAGCGTTATTATTCTAATACTATCTATGATTGTGTGTGCTTCTGTTTGCTGTTGTCCATGGCCTGTAACTATGTCCCATTTTCTGGAAACTTCTGCACACATTACAGTCCATTGTTTATGGCAGGATGATTATATCAGAAAGACATCTTCTCCTTTGTTATGTCACCTTATTTGACAGTCACATAATATACATTTTCAATGTGCAGTACTTACTATATCATGTTAATATGTGATTAGTGTTCCTGCTGCAACTGTCTTCCATTTACATGACCTCATCTTCTGTATATTATGATGCTTCAACTGTCCTCTTTCCCTGTGTTCATTTATAAAAAGAAACATCTAGTAAAGCTAGACATTCCACTATGTGACAGTGGAAAGTCTAGCTTTGTAGTGGAAAGCCTAGCTTTGCTAGATTTTTCTTTTTGTGTTTTTTTTTCACACAGTGGAAAGTCTAGCTTTGCTAGATCTTTTTTTTTTTTTTTTTTTTTTAACCAATTGGTTTTCCCATGTGACCTTTTTACACATTGTTTTAATGTGTTCATTCCTACAGTTCATCTGTGTATTCCTATTCAGTACACATATTTCCCCTGACTTAAATGGCAGTCCATGTACCATTACAGATCATTTACACAACTTTTGTTCAGAATGCCTGAATGCTATTCCACAATACTCTGCACTGTATCACTGTCCTATAGTGTGTTTGGACCATATACATTGCTATATTATTAACCCTGGTCATCACTGTGGCATTCCGCACAATCCCACAGACCTACAAGTAGCTTGCCCATAGGTAAACAGGTCTATATGTCTGATGCTATCTGTGTTTCTTTTCATTGTTTCCTGGCCAGCAAGACTGTTGCCAGTCATGAAACTGTGATTGTTTAGGTTTAAATGCGGTACACTGCATGAATATGTAATTCATGCTGCTGCTCATTGTGCAAACACTTAAACTCTGTGTAGGCCTTGTGTGAAGTCTACATGGGATTTATTGAATCCCAGTGACAGTTTCCACTAATAGAATTCTAAACATCATATTCTAAATTTGACATTCTGCAAACACATTCTACAGATACATTTCCCAATATGGGATTCTACAAGAAAAATTCTACAACATCCATTCTACTGTTAAAATTACACACATACAGTTCTAAACATACCCCCAGATTTAATAAACTCCATGTAGGAATAGTGTTATTCTTACACTGAGCGGATAGTGCCCATGTCTGCATCTTCCTCTCAGTAGCACACCTTTAATATTAATAAAGGAACACTACTGAGGGAGATCCATGTACATGGAATCTGAATGAGTGCAGGGGGGGTGTTACACTGATCACAGATCAGTAACATGCCCCCTGCATTCTCAAAGTACAATATGGCACTTTCACAATAAAGAAAGTGTCCTCAGACACTTACATAAGAATGTAAAATGTAATGTCATGTAGGGGGGTATGTTGGATTATCCGTAACACGCACCCTGCATTGTGAAAGTGCTGTACAGCATTAACACAAATAAAGAAAGTGTCCTCAGACAATTATTAAGAATGAGAAGTGTAATGCCATGTAGTGGGTGTGTTACAATATACGTAAAACACTCCCTGCAGTTTGAAAGTGCCATGAGACACTAAAACAATAAAGAAAGTGTCCTCGGACACTTATTTAATAATTTGAAGTCTAATGTTTAGGTTTTAATTAATGGTTAATTTTTTTCTTTTTTTCAAAGTTTAAGAGTAGCTGAGCAGGTTTGCATGGCACAGGACTTTGCTCAGCTGTGCTTAAACTTATCAAGAAGCTATATAGAAATGCATAGTTGAAATCTTCACAGCCACGTTAGCTGAATGGTTAGAGTCATGTCTTTGTGTGCAGTAGGTGCACAGTTTGAATACCCAAGCAGACCATTCAGCTTTAACATTGGAAAGCCTTTTTATATTATTTTTTACTTTATTTCTTTATGTAGTTATTAATATTTGTTAACCAGAGTAGTATTGCTTGTCCAGAATCCCAGTGTCAGTGGAGATATGAGGTGAAATCCACCATTTAAGCACAAGTGTCCGATACAATGCAGTCACACCCCAAGGTAATGTAATGAAAGCACATAGGGTGAGGTTATGTAAAGTAAAATAGATACAGTTAATAATAATGTATCAATAATGAGCAATTAATATCTAATGTATATATATTTTAAATGAAACTGCTAAGCCAAGCTAAGCAATGCTTAAACAGGACCTGTCTAAGCAATGCTTAGCAATGCTTAGCTCTGCTTAGCTGGTTTGAATATTGCTAAACAGTCCCCTTCTAAGCAGTCCTCTGCTAAGCTAAGTGGATTTGCACACTGCTAAGCACTGGTAAGCATTTACCACTTTAAGCACTGCTCAACTCATCTTAGCAGGATTACACACTGCTGAGCTGTGCTTATCATTTAAAAAAAATGGTCCTGTTGTGGCAGTGTGGGAAAATGGCTATATTTAAACTGCACAGGTGGGAATACAGGCAGAACCTTTTAGAGTTTGATCCATGCAGGAACCATAGCAGGCACTGGAGAGGGAGCATGCTTTTGGGCACAGCACTGGAGAAGGTTGGAGTTCAGGGTCATGGCTGGGTTCCTTGTTAAGAACAATGATGACAGACTGCTGCAGGGCTGGTACCAAGGCTCAGAATACAAATCTGAGGCATGGGGACCATATGGCATATCAGCTCACCAATGCTACTGGCATCCCCAGCAATGGTGAGCAGGTTCATCATCATTACAATGCCCCTGAAGTTAGTAAGTATATCAACTGGTGATTTATCAAATTCTAGTATGAATATCTGATAGACAGGTATGCATAATGGTGTGTTTTCCTGCTACAGCTGCAGAGGGAGGGCTTGTAACATTGAGGCCCATTCAGGATGACTGGTGAGGCTGAGCCATCAGTGTGGTGAGTACAGAACTAACTTGCACTATATAGTACAATAAATAAGAAAGTATAATTGTTTACTGCCATTAGGTATAGTGTGTTCTGAGTGTACTGAATAAATGTCTTGTTAGACCAACATCGTGACTAATGCCAGGTACTGTGTAACACAGATGAAGGCAGCAAATGAAGCTACCATTGATGAAAGAAAGCCAATACTGTAGGAATATTGTGTAGGAATTAATCTGTTAATAAACTACACTGTGATAGCTACTGTGAAGGTAATAAATGACATTCATTAATCATCTACAGGATATGCAGTACAACTGAATTTAGAATTTTGAATGTTATAAACCACTGTTCCATGCCACCCTTGATAAAACTTATTCCTCAAAACTGTTGTGTTTAATCTGGTCTGTTGTTGAAGAAATACAAGTGCGCAGGTGCTACACAGCAAATATGGCTATGAGAGCATGAATTGACTGAGGATTATCTGATAACCAACTGTTATGCCAAACTGTAGATGTGGAGCTGTAAAACAAGATACAATGACATTTGATATATGTTCTGCACTAAGATCTGAACCTTGAATAGTAATGTGTATGAATTATGGTGTGTTCCCTGCAACATTGCCTTGTGTCAACCTTTGCATTTCAGCTATATGTAGTCCAATCAGTAAAAACAAAATGCAAACTCCAGCAAAGCTAGAGCTTCCACTAAGTGACATCCCAAACGTCTTGCATCAGAGGCAAATGGGATATATGCAAATGACCCTTATGAACATCAGGTGTTTCCGCTAATTGGCGATTCTGAATGCCCATGACTTGTTTCATCAGTTTAATGGACAATTTCAGGCCAATAAAGCCAAACCCCACTAGCTGTGGATATGCATATTTCGGCCTTGTTATGAACTCATCAGAACAGCACAAAGTGTTTGATTAAGCATAAGAAACACAGGGCTGTTATACCCAGCTGAAGTTCATTATCATTAGGGTCACTGCAAAAATATCCCAAACAACAAACTAAAACAATAAGTGAGAAGGTCACTGAAAAAAACAATCAGAAAAAAAAAATGAAAACTCCAGCAAAGCTAGAACTTCCACTGAGTGACCTCCCAAACCTCTTGTATCAGAGGCACATGGGATATATGCAAGTGACCCTTATGAACATCAGATGTTTAAGCTAATTGTCCATTAAAATGATGAAACAAGTCATGGGCATTCAGAATCGCCAACTGGCTGAAACACCTGATGTTCATAAGGGTCATTTGCATGTATCCTATGTGCCTCTGATATAAGAGGTTTGGGAGGTCACTCAGTGGACGTTCTAGCTTTGCCAGAGTTTTCATTTAGTTTTTACTGACTGGTTTTTCAATGACCTTCTCACTTATAGTTTTAGTTTGTTGTTTGGGATATTTTTGCAGTGACCCTAATGATAATGGACATCAGCTGGGTCTAACAGCCCTGACTTTCTTATGCTTAGTCAAACACTCTGCTTGTGCTCTGCTGATGAGGTCATAACAAGCCTGAAATAATCATATCTACAGCTAGAAGGGTTTGTTTTTATTGGCCTGAAATTGTCCATTAAAATGATGAAACAAGTCATGGCCATTCAGATATGCCTATTAGCTGAAACACCTGATGTCCATAAGGGTCATTTGCATATATCCCATGTGCTTCTGATACAAGAGGTTTGGGATGTCAATCAGTAGAAATTCTAGCTTTGCTGGAGTTTTCATTTTGTTTTTACTGATTGGTTTTTCAGTGACCTTTTCACTTATTGTTTTAGTTTGTTGTTTGGGATATTTTTGCAGTGACCCTAATGATAATGGACATCACCTGGGTATAACAGTCCTGTGTTTCTTATGCTTAGTCAAACACTCTGCTTGTGCTGTGCTGACGAGGTCATAACAAGGCCAAAATATGCATATCCACAGCTAGCGGCTTTATTGGCCTGAAATTGTCCATTAAAATGACGAAACAAGTCATGGGCATTCAGAATCGCCTATTAGCTGAAACACCTGATGTTCATAAGGGTCATTTGCATATATCCCATGTGCCTCTGATACAAGAGGTTTGGGAGATCACTCACTAAAAGTTCTAGCTTTGCTGGAGTTTTCATTTTGTTTTTACTGGTTTGTTTTTCAGTGACCTTATCACTTATTGTTTTAGCTTTATGTAGTCCTGAATGTAGGTATGCTGATGCAGGCAAGTATGAAATTGTAATAGGTGGAGACAACAAATATATGATCTGCAAATGTGTATGGGTCAGCTATGGTCTGTACATATCACACATAATCACATCCACTGGGGATTAAATGTGTACACCTGCATTTAAACAATTAATGCACAGTTCACTAGCTATCTATCATGCATGACTATCAGGCATGTATGTTCAACTGTCACTATAGTCTTTTGTGACACTCCACTTATATTACAAGGTCAGACTTTATAACAAAGTGAGTTTTAGGCACAAAACAGTCAAGCAGCAGACAGCAGTGCCACCTAGCTCAGTGTGATAAGAATAGATGTATTGTTAGTTTTCACACACACATACTATGGTTTGAATCCAGGGACTGGTAATAAGATGTGTTTATAGTTACACACAAGTAGTCCTGAGTATTCATAGAAACAGTCAGGTAATATTAACAGATATTTTCTCCACAGGGTTTACATGTAAAGAAATGTTTGTATTAGCTGTATGAAGGGTATACTAATAAACTGTGTACAAATCTTCCAGTGTCCAACACCATGCCTATAAATGACAACAGGATAGGTATATACACCATGCACTCTTCCTGATACATGTCTTTCATGTGTCATGCTGTCAGGGCTAGTGATCACTGTTGCCAATAACATTGGACACAGATATAAATCCAGTAGAAGTATGCCAGCAGCACACTCATGCAACATCAGTGCAGAGTACACCTTGTTAGCCATATATGTAACCCAGACATGTATAAGTCTCCTCTAGTCATGTACCTAGAGTTGTCACAACTTGCCCCATACCATTCCAGGTTGACAGCTTAACAGGTATGTACATGCTACAGTAGCTATAAGCCTCAGGTAGATGTGATGTGAGAGCAGAACTGTAGAGTATTGAGCAGTACTGTTGTGAAAAATATAGTCTATGCAGTTGGTAATGGACTGTTTTTCTCTCCCCCCACCCCTTATCTGCACCACTAATTATTATCCATATACTATGGGTATGTTGTTCTTAAAACCTAATGTTGGGACTTATGCTGTATTACTGTTCATATATTTCAACGATTGCATACTAACATACTGTACCTTGTTCAAATCCCACTGTTGGTGGCCTGTTGCTGGCATGCTGTTACAATAATGACTGTTATTCTATTTTTACATATGTTCCATTTGCTATGCAACTTTTTCAATTCTATTGTTCTGGGTTAATTGGAACACCCATGAATGCTGTTATAACTAATGTTGAAATGTTTCATTCACAACTAACCAATACACTTTGACAAACCTCAACACTGTAGCATGTTGGGGTAGGCAGATCCCAGTGGATCCACCTGTCCCTCCTCATCTTGTCACTGCACCGTGTCCCAGCATGTCTGGGACCAAACCCAGAGCTGCCACCTATGCTGGTCCTGCACCACCCTCAGGTGGAACTGCCTCAGGGTATGGGACCTGCGAGTCATCCCCAAGGTTTGGGTGTGGATGGGACCCTGTCACCTGAAACCAGTTCCAAGATATGGTGCGCAGGTTCATCCAGTGGGATTTGATGACCGCCTGTGCCAGATTGAGGGCATACTGGTAAACATCAAGGGGCAGGCTGGCCCCATTGTCTAGCCCCCAGCATAACCACCTCTGGGACCGGGAAGGGGCAGTGGTGACTGCCCATGGGTGGGGACCTCAGTCCAACTGTTTCCATATGGGGGCATGTGGTCCTCTGATTCCCAACCACTCTCCCCATCCAAGGTGTTTACCCCCTCATGTTTCATACACTGCCCAGTCTGCTGTCTTGTCTGTCTTGTCTGTCTGCAAAAGCAACCTATCCTACTCAACTTACCTCCCCAAACATACCTGCAACCCATTCCCAACATCCCACTCTTACCTTAAAAAAGGGGGAGACATCTGCCCCCCTTAAAAAAATCTCGGCCCACACATAGCTCTCCATTTCACCCTCACATACACTGCCAAAAACAACACAAACCCACTTAAAGCTGCTTTAATCACTGTATCTCATTCAGCCAATCTTCTGCCCAGCAACAAAGTAACCAGAGCTGGCAAGTCTCAAACCCAGGACCCTGTGCAATAGAATTAGAGCAATGCACCACTACACCAAATTAGCTGGCTGGAATTGCTACTGCTTTTGTAAATATATCATGCAGTACAGTCATATAACATTAGGGAAAAAAAAACACTGTCAAATATTGCACCCAGGACCTTGTCAACTGCAGTTGAGTGTATTACACCAGTAGGCCAACAGAGGTCGAGATCAAGTAATGTTTTTACAAACATATCTTGATTGCCCATGACACACTACTCCTATATATACTGGGACAAATCACATTGTACTTCAGCTAGGGTAACCACCTGTCCCACTTTCTGAGGGAGAGACCTTCTTTGGGCAGTTGTGTCTTGCAAAGAAATAGAAACAATGGCAAATGTCCTGAGATGTTAGGACAAACATATTTCCTATATGTTATGTAATAGTTGCATAAGAGTTATTATGCATTTGAAACACCTAAATTTTATAAGAAACAAAATAAGCAACTAAAACTCTACAAGACAAAGCTGCAACATAGGCAAAAAATGAGGTTCTGTCCTTTTTACTGGCCGTGGGTAGGTTTTGCCCTGAGAAATCTGATTTTTTACCAAACATGTCCCACTTTGGCAATCTGAAAAGGTGGCAACCCTAACTTGGGTCTCTAACACAGACAACAAACCAGTACACAGATAAATAAATGCTGCTAGATGTATGGGAGGCCTACAATATCAGGTAGAGCTGACAAATGCACAGACTTTTGCTGAATAACCACAGTTGTGCCACCTACGTATGGCAGGGTTGCCATAAAACCTATTCTGTGTGTTGACATACTGGCAATGCAGTGCAGATTGGGGTTACAAACCATGACAGGCAACTCAGTGTCACACATCATACCCATCTGAACATACATGTCCATGCCAGTCATGTGCAACACACTGTATGCATGCACATATGTCTTACAAATTCACCTGAAGTGCTATTTATTTATTTTACATTTGTTGACTGGGATAGTCTGATTGGATGTTTGTTCATTTTCAGGGGAGGCCTGGGGATAAAAGCTCCAAGGTAAGCAGCTAAGAATACAGATACAACATTATATATTGCAAATAGAATATTTACAGTGATTACATATGTAAAGCAAGTTATACAAATTTCACAGGTTAGAGTTAATCCTGAGTGTAAATCAGGATTAAGTTACACAATTAAGCTGATTTAATAGTTTTTACTCATTCTAAAGGAGAGTTAGCCAGGCTTGATACATTGGCATAGCCAGTTAAGTGTCAAATGTTGTTTGAGTCTTGTCTTAAATTGACCCAGGGTGGAAAGTAAAGTAATATCAGCTGGGAGAAAGTTCCAGGATCTATCTACAGAATTGGCAAATAGAGAGTCACTGGCTGTGCTATTAATTTTGCTAGTCTGAATTAGTAGTCTGTTAGAGGTTCAAAGCAGTCTAGGATTCTTATAAGGGGTGATAATATTTTTAAGTGCAGGAGTGTTGTCCGGATTGTAGAGGATTTTATAGGCCATAATCAGTTGGTTATAGTGGATTAAGCTGGGAAGTTCAAGCCACCCAAGCTGGTTTAGAGTGATACAATGATGTGTCTTAAAAGGCAGCCCAATGGCAAATCTGGTAAAGGGGTTGTAGCACATTGAGAGTTTGTTAAGGACAGACTTGCTTAAGTTAGAGAATAGAGGGGATGCATACAGAAGAGTTGAAAGAAGGTGAGAGCGAGCTATGGCAATTTTAGCTAGAGGGGTTAGGAAGGCTTTTATTCTATAAAGTGACCCTAGTTTTTTGTTGATTGTTTTGACAGACTGGTTAACATGTAGGTTGAATTTTAGATTATTATCTATGATGACACCTAGTAGTTTTGTACAGGGGTCAGGGGAGATTATTGTGCCATCATTTGCATTTATGATAAAGGTGAATGCAGTAGACCTACGTGTTGGTGAGAAAAACAGCATTTTAGTTTTTTTGGGATTTAGGATCAGACGACGATCAGAAAGCCAGTTTTCTATTGTATTAAAGGTGGTCTGGGTAGCTGACCATAGCTCTGTTGGAGATGTGGCCGAGCAAATCATGATGGAGTCATCAGCATATTAGATACAGCTGACTTTTGGGATGACAGTATAAAGGTCATTAATGAAGATGCAGGGTCCCTAGTATAGAACCTTGTGGTACACCAAGGGTGCTAGGTAGGAGGTTAGAGAGTTTGTTTGCCAAAGGACAGCCTGCTGCCTGCCATTCAGATAAGGTTGAAACCATTGAAGGGCTTTAGTATCTAGACAGAATGTTTTCAGGGTGTGGATTTAAAGGTCAGAAGCCATGCTGGGTGTCAGCCATGAGGTGATTCTGGATTAGGTGGTGCATGAGTTGTCTATGAATACATTTTCCATAATCTTTGCAAGTGGAGATAGTGTAGCTATTGGTCTATAATTTGATAATTCAGAAGAGCTGCCTCCTTTGTGAAGTGGGATTACATAGGATATTTTCCAGATGGTGGGAATTTTAGCTTCTGCTATGGATTGATTGATTAGTATTGAAATGGGGTAAGCAATAGCATCACCTGATTTTTGTAGGTACTCAGCAGGGAGTTGGTAAGCAGAGAATGTTGTGGGTTTTCATTTTTTGATCAAGGTACGGATAAGTGAAGTGGTGACTGTTTGGAAGCTAAAAGAGAGTTGGTTTCTAGGGTTGGTCCCTTCAGGGCCGGGGGAGTTAGGAAGTAGTTGGCTATATTATTATTATTATTATGAATATATAGTATATATTATTAATATATTAATTCTATATCATCTATCTGTTACATTCCTAGCATGTGTCACATCTGGACATGCATAGACCTGGCCCACAGCCCAGTCTGTGGCATAACAACTACATACATGCCAATAAAACATAGGAATAACTGAGCCATGCAATGTCCAGAAAAGCTGTTTGCTCCCACCACACTCACTGCCACCCACAGTAGCATGTTAAAGGCCTGCAGGGTGTAAGACATTTCACAATTATGAATATGTGTTCCAAATGTTGCCTAACACTCTCTGGATGGCACTATTGTGTAACATATGTACCAAGAGTCACATGCTTCACCTGGACTGTTATGGGTACCCTCAGCCAGGCCATGCTGTGGCACAACAGCTCATACCACTCTCTCACTGAGAGTAACAGCTTGCTGCCCCCCTATGCCTTCACAATCCCTAGTCTGACTCCTGGCCAGTATGCTGCAGCTGTAGCCTGCTACACATGCAACAGTATGTCCAGCTACCTGCTACAGACCTATCATACCTCCCAAACAGCTAGAACAGAGTTTCTACATGACACACATACATCAAGGGTTGGGGATGCTCATGTGAAAGGGGCATGTGTCACAGTCTCCCCCTACAAACATACATAGCTGATATAACAGCATCAACTGCAGCAGCATGCACATTCAGATAAAAAGGATCTATGACACTCACATCTGCCTGCCTCCTTACTGACCCCAACACACATTGCTCAAATCTACACTGCTACAGAATTGGAAAGTCTGTTAACAATGGCCAGGCATAGCATGCAAAACTGTCAACATAACACATCAATCCAAACAGTGAACAGTATTTCTACCTACCCTCTGTAAAGCTGTAGCTCCAACACCTTCATAATGTCATTGTCACAGGCCAGGAAAAGGGCAATGCCTACATGAAGGCTTTAATTATAGCACTGTGTAGTCATGTCATTAGCTAATGGAAAGGCAAACCAGCTGTTCTGGATGCAATTAGCAAGTGGGAGTTACAGACTGGTGCACAGGCAATCACCTGTTCAGTAAGCAGTACCTACAAAAGACAGGTTGCTGCCTATGGTAAACAGGTCTGAACCCTTATTCATTAAGAGAGACTGCAATTCACTAGGATACTACAACTGGATTTCTTCACTCAAAGGAGTACAGCACTATACCAGGTATGTTATTGAATGGAGCATGTAATGGAATACAGATGGGGGGATGCAGTTATGGATGGCAAATAAGAATTTAAACTGTAGGTCTCAACAACATTGCCTGGACTGACATGTTGCTGTTAGTTTGCTGTCCAGCACCTATGGCCATCCCATATGGCTCTGTCTACAATGACATAGATCACAACTCTGGCCTCTGAGTCACACCAGCTATAGGCAGCTCACATATGACTACTACGTTTGTTTTCTGTTGTACAATACCAACAGTAGGAACTGGTGGATACAGGTGGCATATGACATCACGTACTGTCAGTGAGCCCCTCTCACTCTGTGAATATCATACAGGCTTAGTTCAAAGATTGTACAGGTGTCCCTCACTATTAATGAAGTACTCTGGCTAGGTAACTGTGTACTACACACCTGCATCTCATTGCCTGACAACTATGGCTAGCATACCTGGTGACCTCCTGCAGCAGGATAGCAGGTTATAGTTAATGCTAATATGTGTCTGATGCACAGGGTGAAACTAGTACAGGTAATGGCATTTTGTATTGTAGTAGTGCTATAGTCTGTAAGGTGCTGTCTGCTGCCAATTGTCATGCATACTCATCAAAGTGTATGTATCTTTGTGCCATGATGTTTTATTGCTGTTAGTACTGCTGGCTGGCTGTTGTCTCACAGACCTTATTCTGTTTCTGTTCCAGGTGTCTGCATGTGTAAGTCATGGTCAGCTGCTGCCATTACAGAAGCTCAAAATGGTGGGATGGCAACATGGACACCTTTTCATCACCAAGGTATGTGTGGAACAGTGTGTGAGGTACAATGGGGGCAGACAATGTAACCTTGCATGCATACCCCTAGACACAGCAAGCTAGTCCTGATACATGTCACCTGGGTGTTCCTTAGCATTACAGGTTCATAGTCACAGAGGCGGTTACTAGAGTACTGGAGCTGGGTCCCTCATTTCACCCCTAACACACAGAGGCGGTTACTAGATTACTGGAGCTGGGTCCCTCATTTCACCCCTAACACAATAATCAATCAGCACATGTTGACCATGGCATTGATGGACACATGTTGGAGCCATGTGACAGATGTTTGTGTCAATTTCCCATCCACTCAACCTTGAAGAAGTTCAAGATGGTCTGCCTGGTACTGTGTTTGGCATGCTTGGAGAGTGCATTTGTGAGACAGGGCAGCCTCTGGTTGACAAGCCTATCTCTCCATCAGCTTTTTGTGCTGTGTCATATATGATGCAGGCCTGTCATGCCGTTAATGTGCACAAGGTTATACTCTCATATATGGGGCAGCTGTTGAAGGGCTGTTCACAACATTGCCATCTAGGCATGCCATAAAGACCTGAGACAAACTGACTGATAACCACTGCTGCAGTACTGATTAGAGGCCGTCTGTGTGGCACAGGTGTTGAAGGCCATGGATGACCTTTTTGTGTTTAAACATAGCCTTTACAGTTTCAGCAGATGTCTGCATAGGTGCATAGCTGACCGGCAATGCTGCTAATGTATTGTTGTACAGACTGAGGACTATTCAGAGGTAATGTCCACCTTTTGTCTGGATGAGTCTCTTTACCTATGTGGTGAACCACATACAAGCCTTTTCTGAGCACTGCCACTACTTGTTGCCTGAATGCAACATTGTTAGCATGCTGAGTACCCAGGTCTTTCATCACAGTGTGTGTGTTTATGGGGCTGCTGCTGATGTGGTAAATAATGGGGCCATGTCCTTCCCATATGGTATGCTGACACTGTTGTCTGCATTCAGCTGGAGGCCAGGAACTTGGCACCATTCCATATCCACTCTATGACCATTGCAGTGTGTTCACAGCAGTTTGTGGCTCAATGACAGACTGCACACTACTTACAGTTGACACAGCCTTAGGCAGTACATACATATGTGTGTGGTGGCATTTAAAAGTCATGCCTGGATACATATGGGTCATTGGTGGTAGCAGGTAGTCACAGGGCCTTCACATGTCTACATATTGCATGCACATAGGCAACACAGATTGTGGTTTACACCTTATCAGATTTGGGCTGTGGGACACGTCTTATAGTAATGTGACAGTTGGCAGGACATACCATACCCATGGCAAGTGCAATGCACAGGATGTCCTTTGGTTTGCTCATATGACAGTTTCTTTGTGTGACATCACCTTAGCTTATGGTATATGCCATGACATTAAGGTGCTTCTGATGTGCAATAACTGCTCTATGCAATTAGTAGACAACTTCTTAAAATGTTTGTTGTCCTACACTTTGGGGGCCTCTGTATTGTTTGAGTTGTTGTCACAAGTCATACCTTGTCAAACATGGACTGCAACCTGCAGTGTGGTACAGATGGTGGCCACACCTCTCACCTCTACATATTTCTGCAGAATGTTATGCTGTTTGCCACATATTTTATTTCCATTTGTCATAACATTATGGTTTTCTGGTAAATTGCTGGAAAATCATGTAAGACTAATTTTAGAGATTAATGACAGATATTGTCATGTCACAAGTCATACCCTTTGGAAAATGCATTGAAATGCACAACCTGTTCTGGTATCTATTTTTCATGCATGTCACAGTAAATATGTGAAGGTTGTGCTCAATGTTTGGTCTTTGCCCCACTTTTCTGTATGGCTTTAACCAGACGTCTACCTGTGAGGGTGTGAGAGGTATGCTGGTGGCTGTAACACAGTTAGACTGCTGCAAGGGGATATACATACATACATATACAAAACACACCCACTAATGACCTGCCCTTATTGCCAGTATAATCTCTACCTTCCTAGTTTTACATATGATAGTACTCTCTCTTTCTCTCTCTCTATGTATATATATATATATATATATATATATATATATATATATATATAATATATATATATATATATATATATATATATATATATATATATATATATATATATATATATATATATATATATATATATATATATATATATATGTATATAAAACACAAGCACCACAGAGCTACTATAGTTTTGCAGCGTCTGCCACTTCTATTCAGGTGGGTGACAATTGCAGGGGCTGTTAGGATTGCCAATGGGGGGTTAACGGGCCCTAAACACTGTAGAGCCATCTCAAGCACACACGGCTGCATAGGGACATGCATTGAAACACACATGCACACAGAGCTGACACTTTTCAGAATAAAACACCTACCTATATTGTCATGTATAATGCAGACCAACATGTCTTTTGCATGCATCACAGTGCCTTTGTGTCATAAAATATGTAACTGTGCATCTAGGGTGGATGACATCTGTAGGGGCCTTGAGTAAGTTGGCAAAAGGGGAGTTAACAGGGTGAAACAGGCATGCAAAATGGTATAATCATCACATATATACAGGCAGGACAGCCACAGGTGATTTGCATGCAGAAACACATACACTCACACAGATGGCCATACTCAGATTAGAACCCCTGCCAATATAATTGTAAGTTCTATAGTGCTATGTATATATCACATGCACCATGGACATTATAGGCCAGGGATATAACTCACAATATTGTACAGCAATTAATCATGGGAATGTCTTCATGAATGGTTGGAGAAACCCACCCCCCAAAATAGGGACAATTCTCACATATTGCTCTTAGAAACCTTGACAAGTGATAGTGTAACAGGTTTTGCATCAGCATGATGTTTCAGAAGGGTATGATGTCTGAAGCTGAAATGTCTGTCACTATTTGTGACATCAGCTCTCATGGATTTGCCACTTATGTGACATAAAACCCCATTGTTATGAGACACGGACTACATATATGTTGGAAACATCTGCACATTCTGCATACATCTGTACAGATGAGTGATGTGGCCTGTAGATATTAAAATGGTGCCTCTAAGGGGGGTGACATCAACAGGTCCTTTAAAGTAATGCCATGGTGAGGGGGTCAACAGGCCTTAAAATGGTATAACTTATGCACACAACAGCCACAGGGGATATGCTTCAAACACACACACACTCTATTATAGTTAGCTAAATTGAGTTTCAAAACCCTACATACTTAGTTGTATGTACTACAGTGCTTGCATGCGCCACGGAGCTTATACATATAGAAAGTGTCCAACAGTGGATCTAAGGTGGATGACATGAACAGGCCCTGTAAAGTAATGCAATGGGGTGTCAACAGGGTGGAACAGGTCTCAAAATGGTATAACCAACACACACACGCACACACACACACTATCACAGTTGCCAGTATTGAGATTAGAACCCCTACCTATCTAGTTTTCTGTTCTACAATTGCTACATTTGTATCCCGTGAACCACAGAGATTATATACCTATGGACTCTCCAACAATGCTTCTAATGTAAATGACATCAGCAGGCCTTGTAAAGTAGGGCAATGAGAAGTTTACTGGGTGGAAAGGCCTCAAAATGCTTTAACCTAGAAAAACACACAGACACACTTGCCACTGCTGGGATTAGAACCCCTATCTATCAAATTGTATGAATCATAGTACTACATACTTATCTCATGCACCACATAGCACACATGGGTGAAGGGTGTCCAAAGGTGCTTCTAAGGTGAATGATATCAGCAGGCCTTGTATAGTAGGGAAATGGAAGGTTTACTGGGTGAAAAAGGCATCAAAATGCTTTAACATAGAAACACACAGAGAGTTGCCAGTGTTGAGACTAGAACCCCTACCTATCTAGCTGTATGTACAGCAGTATCCAAACAGAAGAGGCTCACCACAATCACATAATAAAATAAAACAATGTAATACTGCAGTAAAAGTAAGCGCTTTCACGTTTCAACAATGCTTCTTCAGACTTTAACAAACTGCCATTCGCATTCACATATTTAAATAGCATTTCAAAAACACATCAACCAATCAAAATTGTTACATCATTAACACACTTACTAAAAATATAATATTAAAAATGTGTCCCCAATGCAGCACATAAAGCAATACAGTATAGACATAACATAATCTATACCTATTCTGATATACTGTTCAAAATCATTGAAATATAAAACATGTATAAAAGAACTCGGCCTACAACTACATAATATTGACCGTACAAAACTATGTAAAGATGTTTTATTCAGAAAGATGTTTCATTTCAGTGTACATATGGACGAGCTAATAGGAATGGTTTAAGTGTAACCTTTTCATTCAAACCATGACCTTTATGACTCTGTAGCCTTATTATCCATCTATTCTCCCTCTCTTCAGTATAATTCTTGATGTTAGCTAACCTATTAGTTTTCTTTATTAATTCAAGTACACTGAATTTAAACTTATGGGAAGTGCACATTTGTAATACATGTCTGGTCAATGCATTGGTGTCATTTTCTTTATTTATTGCATAAATATGTTCCCTGATACGTTCCCTAAAGCTCCCGTTGGTTTTTCCCACATAGAAACATGAGCATGTCTGACAGACTGCCGCATATATTACATCTCTGGATTTACAATCGGCATAAAAGTTCATATTATATCTGTGAGTAGTATCAGGGTGTACAAAATTATTATTGCCAGACATAAAAGCACAATGATTGCATGTTCTACAAGGAAACATACCTTCTCTAGTGGATCTAATAGGTTCTCTAGTGTTGTTCTCATACCATAATAATCTTTTAAGTGACTTAGTGTTCTTGTAAGAAAAACTAGGTCTAATTCCCACTATCTGAGTAATCCTTTCATCCGTGGTCAGAATACTCCAATTCTTTTTTATCATTTCTTTAATTTTCAAATTCTGATTAGAATAAGGAATAGTTAACCTCTTAAACTTCAAGGACTGATCATTATTCACTACATTCCCATTGTTTCCTTTGTGCTTTGTGCTTATACAAATAGGGCTTTCCCTTACATTTCCTAACAGAATCATTGACTTGAAAGACACCATCAGCCTCATGTTTGCTGTAACCTTTTGATAATAAGGTTTGAGCTAACATCTGTTGTTTAGAATCAAATGTCTCCTCATCAGTAGTGAGGCGTGACATTCTAAGGCTCTGACCTGTTATAATGTTATGATAAATATGTTGAGGATGCATGCTACTATGATGCAAAATGCTGTTCTTCCAGCATGGCTTCCTTTATATCTCTGAATGAATACCCCCATCTCTTTTTAAGATCTGGACATCTAGGAATTCAATCATCATATCTGAGCTCTTATACTCAAATTTAAAAAATCAGTGGTACCATTGATATAATCAATAAATTCAATCAGCTCTGTCTTGGTACCCGCCCATGTAAAAAAGACATTGTCTACAAAACGCTTGTAGAACTTAATGTACTTATTATACAACCCATTGGCCATAATATAAGTATGCTCCCAATATGCCAACACCAGGTTGGCATATGAGTTGGCACATGGAGTACCCATGACAACACCTTTGTTCTGTAAATAGTATGATTCATCATATAAAAACACATTATTATTCAATATTAAATCCAATAATGCTAGAATTTTTATAATGGAATTCCCTGGTACTTCTTTCTCAATTAAGAACAATCTCAGAAATTCCATGCCGGTATTATTAGGAATTGATGTAAATAATGAAACAACATCTAAAGTAACTAATAGATCATTGTTAGTACTATCATCCAATGATATTAAATATTCACCATAGCTTTCTAAAAATTCTTTAGTGTCCCTCAATATAGAGTTAGTTCTATTCACAATAGGTCTCAATTGCTTTTCAACAAATATAGAGGCTGGTTCCAAAAGCCAGCCACTACCTAAGACTATAGGTCTCATAGGTGGATTGATGAGTCCCTTTTGTATTTTTGGCAATCCCCTAAGGATAGGTACAATTGGTTGTTCAATCAATAAAAATTTATATAGTTCTCCATCAATAGTGTGGCATAAAAACATATCATATAGTTCAGAATGTACATTTCTAATCAAATTATTCAATCTAACAATATTTAAAACCTGATATGTCTCTGTGTCTTGTAACATACATATCATACTATTAGTATACATTACAGCATCTAGAATCACTATAGCACCACCTTTGTCGGCTTGTCTAATAACTATACTATGATTCTCTTGCAACTTCTTAATACATTGGAACTCATCATATGTTAAATTATAAAACTCAGGTTTATTTTTCGATTTATATAATTCAAATAAATCTTGCTCACAAGCTCGCTCAAAGGCTTCCAAAATAGGATGCCCTTGTGGTATAAAAATGGAAGGTTTGCTAAATGTATCACTTCTATTCATATCATTATTACCAAAAAGCAAACACAAGCCAATTTGCCTGGTAAACATTTTCACATCTAAAATTACATCTGTTATGTCCACTGACTTAGAAGGTATAAATAAGAGGCCACGACTAAGTAGCAACCTCTCATACTCAGTCAAAATGTAACTGGAGATATTTACCACTAGTTCTTCGATGTGGGTTTCAATATCTTCCTTTGAATTCGTGTTTGTCCTCCACTATCTTCTGTTTCCATGTATGTCCTTGTGGGGACCAAGCACTTACTTTTACTGCAGTATTAAATTGTTTTATTTTATTACGTGGTCGTGGTGAGCCTCTTCTGTTTGGATATTGCATTTTCTTGGTTCTGCAGAGGCTTTTTATCCAGTATTGCTTTGTTTGATTTGCGTGTATGTACAGCAGTGCTATGCATTTATTGCATGCGCCATGGAGCTTACATGGCTGAAGTGTGTCCAAAGGTGCTTCTAAGGTGAATGACGTCAGCAGACCTTGTAAAGTAGGCTATGGGGGGTTTACTCTTTGGAAAAGCCTCAAATGCTTTAACCTAGAAGCACACACACACACACACACACACACACACACACACACACACACACACACACACACACACACACACACACACACACACACACACATGGCAAGTGATGTGAGATTACAATTCCTACCTCACTACTATTACACAATGGAGCTCACCTTTGTACTGGCACACGGCAGTAGTTATAATTGTGCAAATATCTGCATCAGGACATCACTCTATGCCTTTGAGGGTGGGTCTCTCTTTCTCTATGCCTCTCTCTCTCTCTCTCTCTCTCTCTCTCTCTATCTGTCTCTCTCTGTCTCTCCCTCTCCATGTCTCTGCCTGTCTATAATTGATATATTTGTATATATATTACCTATATATATGTATGTCTATCACACTCAACAGATGCAGATATATCACATATATGCCACCTCCAGATAACTAAGAGTAATCCTGTCTGATGGAGGTGGGGAGACACAGTTAAGGTGTACATAGCTGTCTGTATGCAAAGACCTATCTGGACAACACAGTTGTGGGTTTAGACATGGGCTGTAATTCTCTAAGTGTAGGAGCATGCCCAGTATGACCTTCAATAGTAAGAGTTGGACTCCATTCCAGAGCTAGCTGTACTCTGGTCCAGGATTTTGTCTGCTACATCCGATTGGCTGATGAACCTGTGTAAACAGTCCAGCAACTCAGTAATATACTGGCTGGGGATCTCCTGGTTGTGTGTTATCTTTATTAACAGATTCATATCCTGGTGTAAGTACAAAGTGCATTTGACTGAGCAGGGTTTCCATTATATGTCTGGTATATTCTATATAGCACTGTGGTTTCCTGGTATTTCAGTAGCAGATCAGTATAGAGGAATGTGAGGGAGCACTGACAGACATTTGTTTACTGATCCCCATACACTGCAGGGAACTATGTTACAGCACAAAGTGTTCTAGTGTGGACATTCTATGTTTGTCTGGCCAGTGGTTCCCCTTCCCCTTATATGTGTCTCTTTGTCTTTCTGTAGTCCAGTCACAGCCTTTGTCCACAGTTGCTGCTGTTATGTATTTGTAGTTATGGCGTGAGTGGGGTAGAAGTCATAACATCACTCACAGGGTTACAGGCTTCACACCTCTGACTGTACCTGTTTCCCATACATCTTTTGTGGTCTTCAGAAGGTTTGGGTTCCACTGTTATTATAAGGCTACATGTTAGCCATAGCTCTCAATCTCTTACAGACATACATCTGGAGAGGCCCATATATAACAGTCAGACCCAGGCACAGACATGGGCTCAGGCTCTTAATATTGCTCTTCCAAATGTACACGGTTGGTAGAATGGTTTTGTATTAGCTTGCATTTACTTATGGGTATGACATCTCAACTGTCTGTCATTGATGTTTTCACATCAACCTTTATTGGTTTGCAAATAGCTTGGCAGGCAAATGCAATGTTATGACAAGCAGAACAGATATATGAGGCATATATGTGGACATTCTGTGACACTTCGAGCTGTGTACTGTCCATATGTGTGCCCCCCCTGTCCCTCCATTATCCAGCTTTCCTGCAGTAACAAATATTGATGTCTGGACAGTGTGTACAACTCCTACCATTGGTGTTGCTGACATACAAAACAGTTGGCATGGCCTGTCTCAAACCATGGAGCCTGGCAACCACACTATTACTCTTAAACCACTACGGCACAACAGCCACCAGTAAGTGCTGTCTACTTCTTGACACTATTAAACGCAAACATACATAGCACATTGACCCCTGCATATTGTAGAAATGGAACAAGGTATCAATGTGTGGTCTGCTGCTATTACATTACAAACATAAATGTTACTGCAGTTCTATGGGAACATGGGTGCGTTGAGTGGAGGGGGTCATACAGCTCAACTGTACACATCTTCACAGATGGTCTAGATGTTTGGCTTATATTTTGGGTTCATTTTTCATAAAATTGTGGCTGTGTGGCAAATAATTGCGAAATCATTAAAGACTGAAGTTAGAAACTAATGATAGACATTTGAGTTTCAGGCTTCTTGCCCTTCAGAGAATTCATGCTACAGCAACATCTGCTATTCTGCCAACTTTCTATGTTTGTAAGAGCGATATTTAAGACTTGTTCCTGTTTCTGGGCCTTTACCCACATTTCTGTATGGCTGTGTAAAGATTTCTTGCTGTAAGAGGTTTAGAGCTATGTATGGGGCCCCAACATTTATGTCCATGCACTTGTCCCCACTGTTTAAGTCCCCCACATAGTGCAGTGGATTTTGCTGACTTAGGGCCTACTGTATATTGTGGGGCAGCCAGTATTTAGGAGAGAGTTCCTGTTGTCTCACATAGCTGTCTGTTATCTGCTGCTATCCTGGTATCCCAGTCCATTCCCATGCATCCATGCAGCAATACCATACATATGCTACCACAATCTACTACCCCATTCATTTAGTGTTAATAAGAGTGACTTACCTTGTGCCAGCAGCAGTTGAGAGGACAGTGCTTCAGGGCTGAATGTGTTAGATGCAGGCAGTACACAGCCTATACATGGTAAGGTATAGGTAATGTGATGTGGCTGTCATCCATTGTGTGTATGTTGAGTCAGAGTGAGGTATCAGTCCCTGGGCTCCTAGAGTGTCAGTGTGTGTGCTATGCGTTGCCTCCTTGCCAAAGTCAGGGCGTACCTGACATGCCTACATTTGCCTACAGGGACAGACTCAGTGGGTTCCTCCTCCGCGTCCCCCTGTGCCTGTAGGCACCTTGGAAATACTGGGGTGCTGTGTGCCCTTTCCCTGTGATGTTCCTGCTGCAGCTGTTTCTGCAGGATCATACTGTGTAGCATGGCAGATACTATGGACATGTGCACACATGTGGCTGGACAGTACTGCAGGGCTCCACCAGATATATATAGACAGTGGAACTGTGACTTGAGCAGTTCAAACACATCCTCTATGATGTTACTAGTTTGTGTGAGTGCCTCATTATGGCATTCTTCAGTTGGTGTGTGTGCATCTCTGATGGGTATGATCATCCACAGTTCCAGTGCATAACCAGCATCCCCCACTAGATGGCCATGTGGGATGCCCCCCTGGCAAATGCATGGTACAGCTATGATGCATGCCAGATGTGGGAGTCATGAGAACTGCCAGGGCTGCCACCACACACAGTGATGATAATGCCCTGTGCATTGCACATGACCTGGCAGCTGATGGAGAGATACTCCTTGCAGTTGATGTAGACTCTACCCTCCTCAATGGGTGATGCTTTGATGTGCACATGATTGCAGTCTATGGCACCCAGTACTTCTGGATGGTGTGCTACACTGTGGAAGAGACGCATATTGCTGGTCCTCTCCTCAGGGATATTGGGGAAATAAATGTGCTCACTGGAATTTGTTAGCATGATATCCAGGAACCGGTGGAGTACCCTGAATGAGGATGCCTATAAGATCCCCATGATGCCCCCAGCAGGACTTTGGAAAGTACCTGTAAGTAGTATTCTTAAGGCTACACATACCTTTTTTTCCACTGGGATGGGTTCCCATCTGTTGGCTCTGGCTCTGAGGTAAAGCCAGCAAAGCTCAGTGAGTTGCTGTAGTATGTCCCTGTCCACCCTGTAGTTCTATACTATCTCCAGCTTATGTAGCCCCTGAAAGGTTACCCTGGGCCTGAACACTCTTCTCCACCTCAGTCTGAGCCTATTGTCAACATCATCATCATCACTGACTCCAGCCTGTAGTGCATACAGATGTAGTAGAGCAGCAGCAGCCCCTATCATTTTTGTTTGTTAAAATTCCCAAGTGTGTACTCCAGTGGTGCAGAGTATGCGGGAAAAATCAGATTGAAAGATGTATGCATACTTTATACTGGTGTGCTGCAGATGCAGCCTGTGTGATTGGCTGACTATGACACATTCCACCTGCCAGCTATATTATTAAGGGTTTTTAATGGGTCAGTATCAGTGGAACAGGGCTTATCAGTCATTCATGCATGACTGGCTTTCCAAGGCTATCCCCCCGTTTTATTTTCTTAAATTTCCTCCACTGCTAAGCCCCGTGGCACTTCGTGCAAACCTGTGAAGCTAGTGTAAACATTGCTGGAGAGAAAGGGCCCTCCCCTGTACACGAGTATGCTTAGTTTTTCTTTAACCAACTAAGCACAGCTTAGTAGCCTCAGACACACATCCCTGTTTAGCTGTGCTTAGCTGAGCACAAACATTAGCCTTTGATCTCCAATGTGCTTACACAAACCATGAAATACCCCCTTTTTATGTCAGCTGTCTCTTCTGCCTACACTAACGTGGTTTTAGCCCATACACAGTTAGTACCTGCAGACATGGTGGCCCATTTTGATATTCAATAAACTTAGCTCATTTACATACACCTATTTGCATATATCCCAAATACTGCACTACACCAGAGCTGTCCTTAGCAACCACTATAACATGCCATTGTATGACTCTGCTTGCTGGCCAGTATAACGGGAAACTTCAACAGAGCTTTAAATATCATATTTTACTATTTTTCTTTTTTTTTTTTTTGCAGCCTAGTATGTTTCTGCATCGCTGCGCGCAGTTTAAATGTGACATATGTGATAAAAAATACTTTTAATTTTTCATTAATTGCACCAGTTTTAAATGTCAATGGCCATAGTTTTGGCTATTTGAATGCCTACTGCACCTAATACATACTTTTATTTGAGTTGTCACAGCCCCTGTTTTATTTGCGTTTATATCACGTTATCGAAAGTCAAAAACACCTAATACCACTTAATCGAACCTAAATAATCTAAAGCACACAATATCAAACATTCAGAACAGCAAATATTTTCCCAGAGAAAAAAATCACTATTCCAAAACACATTCACACAACACAGGCACACCAAAAAAACAGCAATCCACACACACTTAAAATCATACATCTAACCCTACACTAAACTATACAAGCACTACTATCTATCCACTTACCTTAACCCAACCCTAACCCTAAGGTCTGTCACCATTGCACACTCACCTTACCCGCACCCTAACCCTAACTCACTTAACCCGCCCCTAACCCTAAACTCTGTCACTATCACACACTCACCTCACCAGCGCCCTAACCCTAACTCACGTAACCCGCACCCTAAACCTAACCTCCACACAATCACACACTTACCTGAACCATTGTAACTTTCCACCACAGTGCTAAAAATAGCGAAGTCACAGAAACGGACAACCAAATTCTTTCCCTAGGAAAGAAGTCGATGTTCTGCAGCTTTACTATTTTTAGCGTTCGATGCATAGTGTTCGACATTGTGGCATTTGACATTATCAGCTTTTGATAACGTGATATGAACCCTTTTATTTTTACATTCACATACAGTTAGTAACCACATACATTTTTCCTGTAGACATGGCACCTACACAGATGTCTGTGTGCTTCCTGGAACACAAAATCACCTAATTTGCAAGGTTTTCACCAGCAAATGAGGTTATTTGCATTACACGATCACATCCATGTCTGCACAGTGCTGGGAGCCTTGTGAAGGCCCCCAGCCTTGTTTCCTGGATCTCTCTGCAGATATGTTCCGTGTCCAAGCTTTAACAGTATCCCTACATGGAGAACAGCTCCATGTAGGCTTTATTGAATTACCCCCACAGAATTCAAAGGGCTTATGTCAGTTAATCAGAAGTACTTTCTGAGAGTGTGAACAGCATGTAAAACAAACACAGAAAACTGATTTATATATACAAGGGCCAGATTCATGAATGACTAGTTTTTGCACTGCTACTGTTTATGCTTTGTGGCACAATGCACACATGATAGTATGGTATTATGTATTCATTAAATGGCTCCACACATTGTGTAGAGCTGCCAAGCAAACATAATCAGCAGAGTATGCTAATAAAAGCATATTCACCTCAATTACATGCTAATGATCCAATCCAATATGGTGAAGTCATTCAGGAAGCTATAAAGTAACCATGTATAGATGTTGCAGATCTTTGCCATGAACATCAAAACCTATTAGAATACAGCCAGCATAACACTTAGAAAAAAAACAACATTAAGTTCTGCTTCTCTCTTGCATATGTATGCGCAACATGCACAAATCTATGCTGCTGATGCTGCTGATACACCTCGTACAAGAAAGAAGGGTGTTCAGACCCCATTTAGCATATCATGGACTGCATGATATTGAAATAGTAGACCAATACAGGGTTGATAGGGAAATACTGCAGGAACTCTGCAACCTCTGCCTCCACCACCTCAGATCCAGGGGAACTTGAGGAGACTCTATACCAGTGGAAACTAAGGTATGTGTATCCTTAAGGATATTAGCTACTGGTACATTCAGAGACCCAAAGGGGATATACTAGGGGGTCCCACAGGCCTCAACTACCAGAATACTTCATCAATATCTAAATGCCATGCTACATCATGCAAGGGAATATATTTATTTTCCACAAACACCAGAGGAGAGAGCAAGAACAATGCAGGAATTCTATGCTATAGCACACTGCACTGAAGTCTTAGGGGCCAAAGACTGCACTAACATAGAAATTAAAGCACCACCTAGTGAACAGGGAAGGACTTACATCAACAGAAGGGCTTCCACTAAATCAGCTGCCAGGTTGAATGTAATGCCAGAGGGATCATTCTTAATGTTGGTGTAGGCAACCCAGGCAATTGCTGTGACTCATGCATATGGCACACCCTGCAGCTTTAAACAAGGTTTGCTGGAGTTGATGTTCCACAAGGCCATCTACTGGGTGACACAGGTTATACACTGGAACTGTGGCTCATGACACCCATCAGAAATGCGTGCGCACACACACACACACACACACACACACACACACACACACACACACACACACACACACACACACAAAGAAGACTACAATTATTCCCATGCTCAAACTAGAAACATTATAGTGTGTGTGTGTGTGTGTGTGTGTGTGTGTGTGTGTGTGTGTGTGTGTGTGTGTGTGTGTGTGTGTGTGTGTGTGTGTGTGTGTGTGTGTGTGTGTGTGTGTGTGTGTGTGTGTGTGTGTGTGTGTGTGTGTGTGTGTGTGTGTGAGTCTGTGTGTGTTTTGGCATGCTAAAATCATGTTCCCCTGTCTACATACCTCAAGTAGTGTCTTGCAGTAAAACCCAGCCATCTGTGTAGAAATTCTGACAGGCTATGCGATGTTGCATAATATCATCTTGACGAAACAGCTGCAACAGGGAAAGCAAGGGCTAAGACCACACATTCTTGGACCAAAGACAAGGCCAGCACCTGTCGTACATACATATAAAGATTCTGAGGGAGAACATCCAGCTGGAGATGTAGCCTGCAGACATAGGAGTGCACAATATGCCCTTGCCCTGGCTAAGAGGTAAAGGATAGCACACACACTCGCCACTTAAGACTCAAAGGTCAGTGCACACATCCAGCAACTAAAAGGCAAATTATTGCACACACACTCACCAGTGAAGGAATACACATAACAACCTAAGCACATACAAATATTTAAAGTGATGTTAGCCAATGTCCCATGTGATGTCTGTATACGGATAGCATTAGACAGAGTTAGCCCCAAAGCACACAACTGCAGTAATGTCAATATAAGTGTGTAACCTGTAGTACATGAACAAATGTGTAAGAAGATAAACTACCTGCAAACTGTCAGTTTTGTACCTATCCATTCTGTGCATCTGACACATGTGCAACCATTAATCAAAATCAAATGAGCAAAACCCATGGCACAGCCATCATCATTCTCACAGGTTGGGGTGATTTTTGGTGCAGTAGGGCAAGGGTGACATCAAAGACATGTGGATGTTGGCCCTCCCTCAGCAGATGTACCATCACAGACACTGCCCTATCCAGTGCGCTATTTATCCCATCCAGTGTCATCCACACAGTTGAGACAGTTACTCAATAGCAAATAATACAGTTCTGTGAAGTACCCTTACTAACATGGATAGCACAGCAAGAACTGCCACATGTGCAATATAGCAGCAGTGAAATTTTAAAATTGCATACACCACATAATTCTTTTTTCCACTGCATATTGAAATAGATTCAAAATATTAACATGCATGCAGTTTGTACGGAGAACAAGTATAACATACAAAATAGTGCAGTGATTTGTAGAACAAACTGGTCCAAGTAACTAGCAGTAATGCTCTGCCTGTATCCAATCAATATCTCCTCCTTCCACTTTAATAGCCATACCATTACCTTTCTATAGTATAGGTATAGCCCTACAAGCACAGTGAAGATGAAAATGAGGTGTGAAATCATTAGCATTCCTGAATACCAATAAAATTACTTGTTGTAGGGGATATAAACATGGTGTAGGTAGCTATTTGATTGCATGCACACATCATAGGACTGCAGGGAGGAACAATAACAATTGTCAGCTGCTAATGGCTTTCAAATTTTTTCTGATTGCTCTGACCACAACAACAAGCAATACTGAAGTGATAGTTATTCCAGAAGTCTGTATCATGCAGAGTCTAATTACAATAAAAATGTGTATGCACATTGAGAGATACGAGAACATTAACAACATTGACATCCTTGTACTAAGAGCACACTGTTCATCCTCTGCTTAAAATATGTCTAAAATACTGATCAGCTATATTACATACTGAAAAAGATGCAAATAAATGGCCATGACATTGCATTTCTGCTGTTAAGTTGAGAGGAGGGGAAGATGTTCATAAAATAAAGAAAAGATGTAGCTGGCACTACTGGCAACCAGACATTCAAATGGTGTGGCTATTATTAGTGTAAAGTATTGGTCAATATAATATTGTCCTAGACATGTTCAAGCAAATAAGAAAGTAACATTTTCTAGCCTGTGTTGGTGGCAAAGAGGGATAAGAAACAGAAATGAGTGCTTGTTATTGTACTAAGCTATGGGTTCATTTCCAGATAAGTGTGCTGTCCTACAGAGTTAAAGTGTGTGTTTGGAGCTTATGATCAGGTTATACCACACGCAGATCTAGGAAACTTCACAATTCTGCCTTTCATTAGTATTATCCTATTGCCTTTTCTTTTTTCCTTTTTTGGTGTTCTTCATTTGCATGCATTTTGACAAAGCACACTCATGACTCGCAATGTTTCAAGGCAGTGAACTAGAGTCCATTGCCCAAAGTACAAACTGAGACATTTAACTTGTTTTGCCATAAGTAGTGCATTTCACATTAGCACAGGTGTGCTTTGCTACAGTAGTCTGAACAGCAGTAAGGGACGAAATTATAAATTGCATATAAGTATCATTGCAGCATATGGATTAAATGAAATGATTTTAAAGAAACAGGAAACAGGATGAAGGGTGATTTGTTGTGTGGAATATAAATTGTTACACGTGCTTTTGGCTGTGTAGTTTAGCAGAGCACAAACAGAGCCCACAGTCGAAGAAAATAAACAGTTTCATTTCTGTAACCTTCATTAGTGCAACCATATTTGGCAATGATGCACAGTATTTCTAATGAGTGAGTGATGTACACATTTTGTATACCTGGTTCTGTGGCAGAAGCTGTAAATGTAATGACTTTGCTGTCTTAACATATTTTTTCTGGTGTTCAAATCCATACAGTGTAAAGAGACAGCTGAAATTATTACTCCAGTCACTTTTTTCATAACTTCATATGCTTTATTTTTCTGTTTCTTGCCTTGAACACTTGCTCATTGCTGAGTGGTGTAGAATGCTTAAGGAAAAAAGTGAAAAATGTTATTTGGGCAGCCTTCTGTAGCACAACCCGGCTTAATGGCAAGGCATGAACATCAGCAAACTGGAGAGTACTGAGTGATGAACATCCAGCTGCTATGTAACTGTCTCTGTGGCATAAGGTGTAAGTGCACTTACTTTAAATTAGAACACATGTGATCCAGGGTTCAAATGCAAATAACACTTAACTTTAAAAGTTTGTCAGAATACAATTTCTAACAACATTTTCATTAGGAAAGTTGTTGTTGTTTGTCGGCTTTTCCCGGTTAGGGGTCACCACAGCGGAACACCAGTCCACTAATGATTGGCAGTACATTTTCACGAACGCCGAGGTGCCAGCTCAACATTCAACCAAGGCACTCCCATTTATGCAAGTCTTTAGAACGCCTACCCAACCGCAGGGAGGATATGCAGACTCCACACATAAGGCACTCCCCACACTCTAGCCGAGAATCGAATGGGAGAACCTCTTGTTGTGAGGCAACAACACTACTGCTGCACCATCAGTGACACTACATAAAAAAGGCTATCATAATTATGCTTGCTGCACTACGTCTCATTAAAGCTTTAATAAATTAATTTTTAAGTAGCTTAATTCATTAATGATGCTGTTATGAAACATAGTTTAATGTATTTGAAAATGTTTAAGCAGGATAATTATGACAATGCATTAAAAACACATGTGCATATGCATGATGGGCAGAATACTGAGTTTAAATCATCTTCTATCATAGTGCAACTCTATGTTTAGGACAGTATATGCATGTATCATACTCCAACATATATTAATCAGATTATGAAAGTCTAACAGTCTGACATACATTTACAAACAGTAATATTACCTCTTTCATGGAAATGCATTTCTTAATAAAGTCATACACATATAGGCCTATCTAAAGTTTATTGCCATTCATGCTGAATGCAGTTTATCTGTCATGAACATAACTGAAAAGATGCTATCCTGTAGCATTGGCAAATAATCACCTTTATAGAGTTTTATGCATTATTTCTTCCTGAGGTTTGATTCCCACATTGGTCAACTTTTTACAGTGTGCAGTTCCAGGGAGTTATGTGCCAAGTCACCTTATTTAACCTCAAAAACACAAACAATAACAATCAAAGCCATTCAGCCTGTCAGTGTTGACCATATGAAAATGTATGAAGAGGTTGCGCATCACACATTGCAAATCTCACCTTCATTGCTATTTGATAAAACACCTTCTTTGTTTGCAAATGGCTTTCTGTGCTTCCCATCATGTAAATGCAGTTTGCAGAGCTCGCTGTGTTTCAACAGTAGCTGTTAAATGCAAGATTGTAATTTGGTGTCAATTTATACATAGAGTTTTGCTTGACTTCTGCATTTATGGCTAGTGTGAGAGATGATGGTTCTAAATTTAGAGCACAGAGATGAGGTGTTAAGGTGGCCAGGCTTTTTGTGTTACTCCTCATGAAGCACTACAGTCATAATTTGTTGCAGGGGGACTATACTGGGTCTCACTATAAGAGTGAGACTTTGAACAAAATAGCCAAGGCTATCTCCAGTGCATTGGAGAGAATTGTCTTCACCACTATAGTGACCTGAAAGAGTGCAAGCTGGACCTCCTTAGCCAATGGGGAATGAGTTTAGCACAGTTGTGTAAGTATACTGAACTTTCTGAATTAAATAAAATATAATACAGTACCCAGGCAGCCATAAATGTTATTAAACGTGCTTTCATGTATCTTCTTGATATCTTCTCTTTTGTACAGCTGCAGAAGACATTGTAGTGAACCATGAGGTGCATTAAGAGAGGTTAACATTCAGAGAGGAATGAGGTGTGAATGGATCAGGTCTTACTGTAAGCTTAATAACTATTGTAATTGTATGCAATATGGCATACTGTAATAAATAATTGTATTTATGATATCATAACAGTGCAGTTGATTAATAGTACAATAGAGTAAGACCTTCCTAATATACTTAGATGTGGCAAAGTTGTACAGACTGGATAAGCATAACTGTTTATTTTTTGAAATTATATTGTCATGTGATATCCCATGGATCTAAATCCCTCTCTTTTGTTGTCTCACACCACCCCTTCTCTCTAATTTTTTTTCTTGTTATGTTTGTGGAATGGGTATTTATTATGGCTTAAAAATGTTCTGTTGTCATGCATGTCTGCTTACAAAACCTGTTATGCAGCACAAAGAGCTAGACCGACCACTGCAAATTGGTCCACCATCCCTCCACAGGTTGCAGTGCCAATATCCAGCACTTCAGGGTCCCAACCTGTCAGTGCTGCCTCCACAGCCCCTGCCCTACTTACCCTATCCACATCAGGTAGCTTTGCTCTGACAGCTGGTCCATTGGTGCTCTCAGGGACTAGTATTACTGGAGGTGGGGATTGGGGCCATGATGCCTGAATCGGTCATGTTGAAAAAGTGCTTTGTCACATTGCCAAGATGATGCTACATCAAGAACTGACACAATAAATTGAGACAGGAGACAGTGATGACATTTCTGAGGGTAAGAACTAGGTTCTCACTGTTCTCAAGCTTGATGTGGGTGCACCTCTGATGCTCCCTCCCTATCCCCAATCATGGTGTCCTCCAACCTTTTGTGACCATCACCATCCTTATCTGTCTTGTCTGTCCCGTATGTCTGCACCTGCTTCCTCACCTAAACTTCCTACCTGACCCTCACATCCCTAAGCATCTTCCCCAGCATTCATCTCTCTTTGAAAGAAAACAAGTAAAAATAATAAAAAACTGGGCACTTTTGTCACAAAAAAACAAAAGACCAGTGCATAGCTCTTCACTTCACCTATGTGTCTTCTTAACACACTTGATTTGTTACAGTTGGCTGTACAGTATTATTCTGTTATTGTCACCTACCCTTGGTGTGGTGACAGTCCAAATTAAGCAATTCATGGCTACACTTCTATATTTATGATGGGCAGAAGTGGATAACTATAGTTTTCTCTCACTACCTTCCATCAAATTCCTCCATTCTTGTCCCTGTGTCCTCCCCTCGGTTTGCTCCCCCTCCCCATTCACCACTTTCCTATCAACCTCTATTTCACACATTTAATCTGGTCAAAAAATAGAATCACTAACAGCACACATAGCCAGAAATGGCCCATAAGAAAGCCTACAGTTATTTTGCCTTAGCAGTTACATGGACACTGGCATAATGTACTAATGCAGAGTGACATGGAATGGCTGTTCATGTGCTATGGCAAAACCTAGTCAGTAGTTGTCATCACCCACAGGAGCACAACAGTGCTTAAAAAAGCTGCACAATTAGAATACAAAGTAAAGACAGAATAAAGGCAATATTTTGCAACAGTTACTGTAACAGTTCTTTGACTACTGAATGCAACAAAGTGCACATTCTTCTGTGGGTGTTGACATAACTACTTGTCTGAAGATTGCTTTTTGGCCATAGCATCAAGGGTTCAAGTTCAGATGTATGTCTCATTATTTCTTACTGCAACATTATACTTCTATGATGTGTTTAATGACATACATCTTAATTTTGTACCCAGAAACAACTTCATATTAGCTATTTTGAATACTGTTGAAAAAAGCATTTGCAAACACATCTTTTCCCATAAGGGATAATTTTTAAACCACCCTCATTCTACCCAGGTCAACATCAGTTTTTGCCTGTCAAACAGCTTCTTCCCCAAAGTCATCACTTACTGATACAGAGTCTGACTGATTAATACTTAGGGACACACCATAAAGATGTAATTAATGACCCATAACACCACCCTTTCATGAGTGACCATATATCTGTCTCTGTCTTCACCCCTTGTCTGTCACCCCTTTGTATTGTTGACTATTCATGAGGCTGACAGATGTAAATGTAATGTTATGGCATTGTCTGTCTGTCATTACTTTGCTGAAGAATAAAACCTACATCTTCCATTGGTTAAATATGGTATCACTGTCCCTTCAAAGGTATGATTCTGACATGTGTGAAGTAGGATTTCCTTGGTGGAGTCTAGAGTTAATGATCAGCTCTGTAAATTTAATTTTTCATCTTGACAACAGTTCAGATCCAACATTAGATGAAACTCATACTGCCTGTCTGTATAAATGTAGTTCCTGTGAATGAGTTGCCTATGTATCTCTTTAAGCCCCTTCTGTTTTATCAGCTGCAATGCTCAGCAGTTGTGTGGTCTGGCAATGAACAACTGTAGTATGTTGTGCTAAATTGAACAACAATCAAATGTTACTACCTGCTATACTTTTAATTGCATGTCTAAACCACTATGCTTATGTAAATATCTTATGCAATCATATGTTATTGCCTGCTATATTTTTATAACTGAATGTATAAATATCTTATGTATAGTATGTTAGCAATTGTTCGGGAGCTTTTCTCCCTGGGCCTCCAGTGAAAACAGACAGCTCTGTCCAGTCAGACCTTCCCGATAAACAAATAAAAATAAAAATAAAATAAATAAATAAATTACCTTTCAGGTGTTACTGCATAATCTGGTGAGTGTTTGCCATACACCTCATTGCACATCCAGTAAACTTGTGATTTCTCACACAGCATACCTAGTATGTAGTTGGTATAAAATATTATTTTATTAGCTATTACATACATGATTTTGTCAAGCAACATAGTTATAATAGTCATTCTCTGGTATTCTTAAAGTTGAAAACGAAAAAAAAAAAACACCAAAGCAACACTGTAAATACCATTCCGAAGAACATTCTGATGAAGTCTGCTCTGAAAGATGAAAGCGCTTAACTGTTATTTTATTAATTTATGTACTACTACCCTGAGTAGTTAATAAACAGTTATTTACTGCCTGTTCGAGTCGAGTTGCACCTGTGTTGCTTTTCACATTACCAAGACATTTTGTCTTCAGAACAGTGTTTACAGTATTCTTAAACTCATGATAAAACGTTAATTTAATAATCACATGCTGACACTCTTTGTAAGATCATCTGCTTATTGTAGTCAAACCCCATTTCAACTTTGTGTTTTCATTCAGCTCTCATAGTTTACACTTTGTGCTGCACAGAAAACAAGATTTTCTCCACTAAGTACTGTCTAGAGTCATACCTCCTCAACCTCTTAGAGCAAGAAACCTGGAAAAAAGCCATAACTAAAAGTGGGACAAAGGCCCAAAAATAGGGACATTTTTTTTAAATATTGCTTTTACAAGCTTACAAAGTTGATAGAATAACACGTTTTGCATAATCATGAATTTTCTGAAGGGTATGAAATCTGAAAATTAAATGTCTGTCATTATTTTCTAACCAGTCTCATGATTTGCTACTAACATTCCAGAAAACCACACTCTTATGAAAAACTAACCAAAAATATGAGGCACAAATCTGGACATTCTGCTCCATATCTGTAAGTCTAACTCCTTTTGCATTACCCACTCAAAAGGCTTAAATCTAATATGTGATATCAACATAACCTGATGAAGAGACAGGTGTACCTCCCTAAGGCTGCCCCATCTCTGGAATAGACTTCCCATACATGTCAAACAGAGTACCTCACTGACCCTCTTCAAGCACAACATTGATGAGTGGATGGGAAACCACCAATTTGTCCCAAGGGTTCCACCCTTATCCCTTACTGACAGGGGCAATAAGTGCTGACTGAGGTTTCTTTTTTGGGAATATACTCTTGACTAGGCTTGTAAGGTCCTCAGTGCCATTATCCTGGTAACCTCATATCAGCTTATGATCCTATGAAAAATCTGTACAGTTAAGAGGTACGTCTAGAGTGCTGACCAATAAGATTGTTTGTGCTGTGCAAGGTTTACAAAATGTAGAGTTTCCCTGCTTTGTTCAGCAGAGAACTGTTTGTTCACAGCATAGTGTCACACAAATAGGGAAGGCAAACACAACACTTCATTTCTTGTTAGAGCTTTGGAGGTAGCATTGAAAGGTGTACCAAAACATATAGAACATATGTATGCACATGTGAAGATAAAACCAATCTGTTGTCAATGTTATCTGAATAATTTCCTCTGTGATTTTTATTTGTGCAAAGGTTGCCAGGGAGCAACACTGAACACCACTAAACACTGGTACTCCAGAATCCCAGTTCAACACATCAAATTTGCACACACATGCCCTAATACTTTGCCAACATCCTTGCAAATACATTTCTCAGCATTGCACTTTCATTGATTTCAAACAAAAATAAGTATTGCTACTTGATGATATTATTGTATTACTTGGAAACTGTGTAATGTACTCATGTGAAATGCACTGAACTTTGTGTTTAATTGAACATTTCATTCTGGATAATTGGGTCTACACTGCAGTATTTTAATGATACCTACAAATTATATACAACCACATGCAGCCTTTACACCGAGAAATCAGAATTTTTTATCTCCTGCTTTGGAACATTAAGCATTGCTTGGTATTAACTGTCCACATTGTCTATGCATGAACACATACCATTGCTAATATCAGTACCATTCTTTAATGTTTGCATACCACCACTTTAACCTAATGATCCATGAATGATTCATTGTCCATCCTGTGTTTCACAACTGTGTGTATCTTATATACATAAGACAGGTAAGTGCATGTCACTCTCAGTTCTGCAATATACACTAATGACAGCATAGCTGACATAACTCAGCAATATGTATATAATATTTATCATAACATTGACCTTACGTCTTCATATTAGCAAACATGGACTGGCACAAACCCTTCAACATTACAATATGTTTTCTCAAACAGACTAAGATACTAATACCATCTACACTGCACTGTCACAGTTTCAAACCCAGATATCTGCTGTGGTGCGTGCATTAAGTACTGTATCCTCTAGATTGTTCTGATAGGTTGAGTGTTTTAGTCTCACAGCATTTGATCAGATAGTAGACAATGTTTCAGCCTTTGAAAACAGACAACTTGCAGAAAATGAAAAAGTTGGCTCGAGATTCAAATGGGTTTGTGTCAGGGAATGTGTTCACATGGCCACACTTCAATGAGCATCCTATTAATAATGTCTACATCAGAGAATCTGTTAGTTGCTGAATTACCTGCAACAACTGAGAACAGTGTAAATCACAGGTCTAATGCCTCTACCTATGATTCAGCATCCACGTCAAAGCAAAGACCTATGGTGAATAACAATATATAGGAGGGACTTCTGCAGCAGCAAGACATTAGGAGAAAAGTTCCCTCCTCTCAACAGGTTTTTGGGGATTTAAAACTGCCCTTAACAATGAAATGCATCAAGATGGGGGAAGGTAAAAAGGGAAAGGAGCCCAAGCAGAGGCAGAAAGAGGGGTTGTCAGCATTTCGACAAAATATTGGGTACAATGCTCAAATGCATGTAGAAGATGGTGCAGAGTCCCTGATTATCAATCTTTCTTAAAAGGTACTATCTCAAGCTGAAATATCGTTATTAGAAAGTAGTTTGATTTTTGTGCCAGCAGAGAAGTCAGACTTCTCTGAAGTGTTGACTAGTTTATGACTCTTTATTAGAAATGTAGCTCTAAAGCTGTATTTTAACAATACTGATTATTCTTCAAGTATGAATGGGTTTAAAAAAAACAAGCTTGTTATAACCACCTACAGACACTATAGAGGTGTTCTGTAGGAAATGTGAACAGGATTTATTTCATCTATTTTCGGAAACATTCAGTCACACAGCTAGCTAATTTCATTAATTCTTTTCTGTGTTTTACTTCACATGCTTCTAGGAAAGAGGCTGTGTTTTTAGATGTTCTTGTTCAAAATGACATTCAGGGGAATTTTGTTACTAGACTCCACTGAAAATCATGTAGGAAAAAATACACTGCTTCAGCATAGTACTATGCATCTTCCCTGTGTTTACAGGAATGTCCTGAAAGGTCAAGGGATAAGAGTCTGATGGCTCAACAAAACTGAAGAGGGTTTTCAAACTGATCTTGAATCACTATCTTCTGACTTCAAGGCCAGGGTGCATAGTAATAGAGAAATAAGTGAAATGATAGAAGTATGACACTTAAGGGCTAATACAGCATCCTCCTATTTTTGTGGTAAAATTGTCACGAGGTTTTTGTCAGTAGAAGAGAAAAGGAGTAATTATATACCATTAGTATTGCCTTATGCTAGTGATTTTTGACAGGTTAGACATGTAATAGATTCTAACTGGACCATCCTCACCACGGATGATAGAATTAAGGGTATAGTGGGGGTTTCCCCATTTTATACATATAAGAACAAGAAGTCTTTGAAATGATGGCTCTGCCATAGAGATTTTAAATTGTGTCAGAAACACACTTCAGATAGCCACTTGCCTTTTGGTACTTTTCCATGTGGTGGTTGTAAATATTGTTCTTTTGTAGAAACGTCAAATCTGTTTATATATCCTGTTTTTCAACAAAGATTTGTTTTTAAGGTACATGCACATTGTAAAACTAGAAACGTCTATTTAGCAAACTGCACAGCATATGAAAATTTTTATCGAGGAAAAACTAATAGAAAGTTTTATGAAAGAATACGTAAGCATAGATATGCTATTATGAGAAGTGATTTAGCCAATGGTCTAGCTAAACATGTACTTGAGTCAGGACCTTCACATAGTTTTATGTTTAAGGTTGTAAAAACTGTGTTTAAAGGACAACGTGGAGGTGATTTAAAAAACTATACTGAAGAAAGGGAATTGTATTGGATTTTTAAGTTCTGTGCTGATAGAAAACTGGGTATTAATGACAAGGTCTTTTTAACACAGATTTTTAAGTCAAAGGATTTGCATACGTAATTGCTATAAGAAAAATGATTGGTTTGTTTTTAATTGCTATGTGTTTAAAAGTTGGTCTTGTTTCATTTTTAACTTGTCTAAAGAAGAACACTGTTCGAAAGCACTTACATATTTTATTAAACATTAGTGTTTGTTAAGCCTTGGATTTGGGATTTCTTTGTTCTTTGGCTGACATTTTCTACATTTTGAGGAGTTCCCAGCTTTTTGCCTGCTGGAGGTATTTCTCTTTTTGGAGTAATGAATGTTGTTGCTTAAGTAAGGCATGTGTTCCAATACAGGATTTTATCCAAATTGTACATAATTGTTGTTCTATCATCAGAATGACAACAGCCTATCTGGGTATAACTAGCATCAGGAAAATTTGTATGACATACTGCAATAATCTTTCTAAGTAATTTCAGGGATACTTATTCCTTGATTCATACACATGATGTAATGCTTTTATCTACAAATATTACAATTCACAATGCACTTTTACCATGGCACATACATTGATCCCATTATAGTGTTGATTTTATCAACTGTTAGGCAAGTGTTCCAAACTAGCACTGAGGGACTGTACACATTTGTATCCTTAACTATTCTGCAAAAAAACATGCACCCCAATTATACTTTGTACATATACAGTGGCAGAGGCTATGTATACAGTGGCAGAGACCTCCCCCATCAACCTTTAGCAGATAAAATTTATGGGCAGATAAAGTACAGATGTTTGGATGACTACACATAGGTGGACTTTAACAGCAGTTCCACTGCAGTGAATGTGATTAATAGCATTCTTGTTATTTGGAGGAAATGTACAGCTTCATGTTAATTTATTTATTTAGTTGACATTTGTTATCCAGGTTAGTCCAACTTGGCAGCAGCCCTTTTTCAGAGAAGACTCAAAGAGAAAAGCTCCAAGTAGTACATGTAACAAACGGAATCAAATGAACAGAGTAAACAAAAACATTTGGAGTCAACAAATATGACAGAATAGTCAAAGAAAAAAAAATGCTAGAACATGTACAGTGACATAAAACATATTAGAGTTAAGAAGTTACATACTGTACTAAGAAGGAGTCTAAAAATGGTCACATGCATGCAAAATAAAGTGAAGAAATTAATTATAAATGTACACTATATATAGGACATAATACCAAGGCACAGATCACTATCCAGGTCTATAGTGTGGTAGGCTGTGAGGAAAAAATGACTATTAGTAGATTTGTAAGAGAGAAAAGAGACAGTTGCTGCAGGAATATTAGAAAAGTTTAAGAGGAGGGGAAGATAGGGTTAAGTTTGGTGATTGCATAAGCATGACCATGATTTAGAAATGTATCCTTTCGAGCTGTTTTAAAAGAGTTAGGGTTTGGGATCAATCTCACACTTAGTGGTAGTTTATTCCAGGCATTTGCCACTGAGTAGCTGTACAGGAGTTTGCCAATATTATTGTTGGGCACATATACTTGCAGAAGATGCTGCTGAGAGCTATGGAGGGCACATCTGCGAGTGTAGGAATGGAAAAGGAAAGAGAGAGAGGGACAGGAGGAAGGTTCATGTAAGACAGAATGAGTCATGACAAGCTGGGGTAGTAGGATTTGATGATGGAAATCCAGCCACTGGAGGTTTTTCAAGGCTAGACAGTGGTGAGAGTGGTAGGGCTGGCTGGAGGCCAATCTAGCAATTTTATTATAGGTGAGTTCCAGTTTAGACAGAAGGTTGGATTGGAGGTGTGTGAGAATAGGGGCTGCATATAGTAGGGTGGGACTAGGAAAGCTTGTGCAAGGAAGAGTCTAGAAGCATTTGTGAGGAATTCCATATGCCTGTAAGGCAGGCCTAACTTTTGCTGAGCCTTTTTAATGCACTGCTGATTATGAAGATCTAACTTTATCTTGTCATTGATAATAACTCCTAGATGTTTTGTGTAAGGTTAAACAGAGATGATAGTATTCTTTAGGGAGGAGACAATAAAGGTAGCTTTATGATGTTAGGGAAATTTAGGATGGAATAGGAGAAGTTTCGTTTTCTTAGGATTAAGTAGAAGTTGGATGGAAGTTAGCCATTTTTTGATTGAGTGCAGAGATTCTTAGGTGAGGGTGCGAAGATAGGAGAGACTGTCTGAGCAGCAGATGATTACAGAATCATCAGTATACTGTATAACTGAAGAGTGGAGAGGAAGAGTGGAGGTCATTAATAAAGACATTAAATAATAGGAGTCCAAGGATGGAGTCTTGGGGTACTTCTGTTTGTACAGGTAAGAAGGGAGAAAAGTTAGATTGCCATTTAACAGCTTGAAATGTATTAGAGAGGCAGCTGGAGAACCAGGAAAGTGCAGAGTTGGAGACATTAAAGGTAGTCTGGATAGAAATAGCATGTGGGAAACAGTGTTGAAGGCTTTTGAGAGGTCCAAAAACAGACAGGAGACTAACTTATTGTTGTCACAAAGATTTGCAATAGAGTTAGTGAACAATGTCAGAGCAGTAGCTGTACTGTGTTTTGGATGCAGCCATGCTGTGTAGGGGTAAGTAGATTTTCTAGCAGAAGATGATCAAGGACCTGTTTATGAATGCATTTTTCGAGAATTTTTGACAGGGAAGAAAGAATGGCAATTGGCCTAAAATTTGAGCGGTCAGTTGAGATACCACCTTTGTGTAAGGGTATGACAAAGTTTCTTCCGGATGTCAGGTACAATGTTTTTCTTGATGGATCTATTTACTAATATGGAGATGGGGTAAGAGAGAATTGGCAGCAATTTTTAGGAATTGAGGAGGAAGGTTATTGACTGATGGAGAACATGTTTTTAGTTGGCTAAGAAGTGATTTGATATAGGTTGTAGGGATGAGTTTGAAAGAGAAAGAGGTTGTTTGAGTAGATGGAGGGGGAGTAGAGTAGGTAATAGTGTCATCTAATTCTAGCATAGGGATTCATTTTGTGTGAATATACTGATGTCACACAACAACCATTGCATCATGTCAGTCTTATCCCTTGATATGTTATATGAACACATGTGAAGGTAGCTTTGGATATCCTGAAAGTACAATGTTTTCTGTCAATGTAATGGTGAGTGTGCTACCTTCGCACATACATTGAGTACTGTGGTGTACACGAGTGTGATCCAGTTCTTGGGTGGTATGTGTACAGACATAGAGAAGCAGCTATCCTTGACCACCAAGTTGTGAGCTGGCATAATGGTTAAGTTGCTTACCTTACAAGCACAAAATGCAGGGTGTGATTCTCACCATTGAGGGAAATTGGCTAGGCTTAGAATGAGCCAAAAGGCAATTTGTCTAGTATTTTTAGTGGGGATCCCTAGTGGGCTAGTGGATAGGATTTGCAGCCCTCACTACCACACCTTCAGTTTGATTCCCAGTCAGGGAATTTCAATACATTTTAATTCAGCTTAGCACTGAGCATCATTGCCTCACTTTTCATTCCCAATCTTCTATAGAATAAGTCCCCGGGTTAATCCTAGAACAATAGCCAATCTAATTTACCCTCTGACAAATTGGTACTTAAGAATTACCTCTACTATGGACAGTCAGTTTCCCCAAAATTTCTCCAGCCAGCCTGATTGACAAGGGCATCCTGAGGCAATGTAACAATTGCCTTATGTATACTGACAGCAACTTGCTCCTAAAACAAAGAAAGTATTTGAGAGATGTAACTATACCATGAAACTAGAATCAGTGCTGTCATGTAAAAATAAATGAGACGTCAAACAGGTTATCAGCACACACACCACTCCACTCACATGAAATAAGGCGAAGACACATAAACCCACATACATGGAGGTTCTCACTAAGAGCCTACTAAAAGACCAGACAACCTACATGCACTGCTACATGAACAGAATCCACCACTACGCATAACAACATATCAGTGTCTCAACAATTAAGCCCTTAAGGCAAAACACCTCAAAATCTAATGTTCTAGTCCTAGACAACTCAATAGTGGGACACACAGATTTCCCCCTCACCAGGCTGGACAAGGAGAAGGTTAAAGTCAGCTGCCTGTCATGTACCAGGATCTGTCAAATCCTACATGCTTTCAAAGTGCTCAACAACAATTACTGTTGACTGTGTCATAGTACATGTTGGAGTGAATGACTTGAGACATACCTCTTTGGACTATATGAAGAGAGACATGACTGAACTCTCAGATTATGTTTCCCAGGCAGGTATGTCCCTAACCTTAAGCAGCATTCTACCTTCATCTAGGATGATGCCACAATACAGACAACAAATGACTGATTTCAATAATTGGCCTAGCTTCTGATGTCATTCCAGGGGGAACCAGTATCTGACAGCCTGGGTAGACATGGTAGACATACTATCCTGCTTTGCCAGAGTTGGCCTTCACTTGTCACTTCAAGGCTTTCTGATACTGACAAAAATGGGTCCCCACCCCACAGATCCTTTTTAGGCAATTTCAAATCAACAAAACGTCTGACATAAAGAAATCCACTAGAGACAAACTTAAGGTCATGCTGCTTAATGCCAAGACTATAAACAGTAAACTACACTCCCTGGAAGCACTGTCCACCTTGGAAGATGATGATGTATGAGCAGTCACTTAGACTTGGTTCAAGGCTGCAGAGAGCACCCTGGCCATACAAGGCTACAATGCCCTTCACATGTTTCGACCTCAAAATGAGCATGAAGGAATTAAAGGTGGAAGTGTATCCATCTTCATTAAATCCAAATACACTTTGAGACTGGTAAAACGGTATGACTCTTGAGCTACACCAGGTCAAAATAACTACAGAGAAAATACCAATTCACATCATCACTAGCTACAGATTTCCCACCGTGAATCAGAGGAAGCACACTGCCTACCTGGACCTGGTTAGAGTCGCTTAGTATACTGATAAACACCTTGGTCATGGAAGATTAAAACTATTCCTCCATCGATTGGGTGACTTACATGACCACAAACATGATTGCTCTAAGGCTCCTATATTTTGTTAATTCAAATGCCCGGCAACAGTTGGTCTGCACCCCCACAAGGGGTTCAAATATCCTAGACATAGTGGTCACAAACATTGGGGCGGTCACTGCACTACCCCCTGTGTGTTGCCCTACATGGTAAGGGCAGACCATAAATCAGTCTTGTTTGAAGTAACGATCAGACCTGACAGCCGCACAGGGTAAATAAAACTAAACAATTTCTCCAAAGCAAACTATAGCCTATTAAGTGATGGTAAAAAAAGTTTCAAAGCCCCTGTTAACACAGCCAACAATGACTGCAATGCAGAAGAGTACACAAACACCCTGTATAGACACTTAAACAAATGCATTGACTCAGCTGTATCTGGCAGGAGTAAAACCAGGCCATCCTGAATGAAAAAGCTACCCTGGTGGACTGTAAGTATAAATAAGTTATATAAGAAAAGAAAAAAATGATATCTCAGAATAAGAGATAACTTATTCAACAAAGGAAAAATACCCTTCACAGCTTGAATAAGAAAATCAGACCTCTAAGGTTACTTATGAGACTAAATTAGCATCCCTAGCTAAAGACAACCATAAGGCATACTTTAGCTATGTCTGAAATCTAAAAGAGAATGCCAAGCTGGATGCTGAACTTTTAGTGGATGGTACCATTCACATTGGACCTAAAAGAAATTGCCAACCTGCTAGCTGACAGATTTGGCAATAACGTCAACCCCCCAACCCCACCCGCCATACCCGAAAACATTCCTAACACCAGTCCTCTACAGAGTATGTCCAAAAAACAGGTCATACAGGCACTCTCCACTGCCACAAACACAGCCTGTATGGGACCAGATTATATTCCAGGTTGCTTACTAAACAATCTTAAACAAGACTTAGTGGAACCACTTGGCACTGTCTTTAACCATAGCTTGAGCACTGGCTTTGTTCTGACAGAGTGGAGAACAGCAACAGTAATCCCCTTGCACAGTAGGGGTCCTTCAATCGATCCAGGAGACTATTGAACCATAAGCCTAACCAGTCTCATCTGCAAGGCTATGGAAAGAATCATCCATGGACCTTATCAACAAGGACACAGGTGACCTTCAAACTCTTGACCTGACCCAATTTGATTTTGTCAAGGGTAGATCTTGCTTATTAAACCTGGTGGACTACTTTGAGAATCTCACCAAAGCCCTGAATGACGGAAAAGCAGTACATGCCACCTATCATGATTTAGCCAAGGCTTTTGACACAATCCCCCACTTAGGGATCATTGAGAAACTCTCCCAGCTGAGGATTAACCCATACATCAGTAGATGGATACCCAACTGGCTCACCAACAGAATGCACACTGTCAAAATTCGGGAGTCCACCTCCACCAGTGGACCAGTTACTAGTGGGGTACCACAAGGATCTGTGCTGGGCCCTCTACTGTGGTGATGTCCAGGAGAAAGTAGATGGCCTGAAATTTACCAAGTTTGCAGATGAGTGTGAACTGGATACAATCATAGAGTCCCCCAGTGATGTAAAAATATTACAGAAGAGGCTGCTGCAGATAAATGATTGGTGCCAAAGTCACAGACTAAAACTAACCGCAAAAAAAAAAAATCATTGTTATCCCCTTTGACAAATAAGTAGCCCCTGCTAATTATGATAAAGATAGCACCCCTCTAAGCTCAAACCCAGTGATGAGAGATTTGGAAACAGGTTGATAGCAATCTAAACTTCAATCACCATGTGTCCATAGTGGTAAGGAAAGCCTTCTACACTGTGCATCTCACAAATAAGAGCAACGCATCTAAGACTAAGGAAGTTATAACTCCACTGTACTCAACCCTTATCAGACCATTAAATGATTACAAAGCTCCCTTCTGTATTTCTCTCACCAGACACCTGCAGCAACTGGAGAGACCACAGAGCTTTCTAACCAAGAGAAGTCAGGGCCTCCAAACTGCAACTTACAAGAAAAGACTGAAAGCTCTGTCACTGCACACTTTATCATGCAGGGTGCTGAGGGGCAACCTTTGCCTGGCCTACAGAGCAATATCTGACTCTGCCCTATTGGTAATGTTGCATGTCTGCAAATCAAATGGGACAATAGTCACTCACGCCAGGAATCTCAACCTAACCAGTGATGTTAACAGAATATGTTGGACAGACAGATATATCTCCCAGAGATTGACAGCCCTCTGGAATAAGCTCTCAGTTCACATGAAGTAGAGCTCCTCAATGACTCTATTTAAGTGCAACCTTGACAACTGTATGGGTGACTGTAAATTCAGCTCAGGTGTGGCACCTATGTCCCTCATGGATAGGGGTAGCTGGTGATGATCTCAGAGTCACTCTGCTAACAATGAGCAGCTAACTATGGTCAGTAGGAGTACATATTTTTTTCTACATGGCTATTCTTGTAAAGGCCCTAGGACCATTTGCTTAGTAACCTCATTTGAACCTATGCATCTATATATGACTGATCACAACTCTGTGCACATGACCATTCTCATTTCATTGCCATCAGTCTGACATGCTATCACATTCTTTCTCAGGGATACTTTCTTAATTTGTACATTAATTTCATTTGTTTGTAACAATACCCATTACTGCCTCCAGTGGCATATGCCAGCAATACTCAGCTCTAGGGAATATATTGCATCATGATGTGGGGTTTGCATTTGTTCTTATCTGTAATCACAATAACGGTGTCAGGCAGCAGTGCCTTACACATGGGTATTACATATGTCACTCACTGCTCTCATATTTGTAATACTACATACACCTACATATGGGTTGAATAATTATTAGAATATTGAGGTGCATAACTCCCTTCAAATGTGATCCTCTTCATACATGCATTAAGCCTATTTTTGAGGTGTACACAATTAATACACAGGTCTGTGTCAACATTGACAGCATGGGTTCAATTCTTGCAAAAAGAGATTGTGGGTTATGAGCCATTCCTCTTTTCCAATATATTGTGTTGATGAAATGCATATTTGGCAAATATCCCATTATGTATGTAATGGCCTTGAGAACTGTCATCACAACTCAACATATCAGTGACATTCATATATAATGTAATTGCCTCTGATACAATGTGAATTTGTGTAACTGTCACATCCTATAATAGCATGCCTGCTTTTATTTACTTATATTTGCTCAAGAAGTGTGGCTAACATTAATTATTATGTTATACATACTGCATAATTTTATTATTACAATATTGCCTTTGAGGCATGAGCACTTCTAAACAAATTATCTTACAACTATTTATACATTTACCTCTCATTTTACACCTTTCTGTATACAACTCTGATTTCTGTGCTCAATGTCCACAGCACACTTGTCCTGTCTGGTAACCCATGTATTGTATCCCCTCTGACTTATGTTTGTGTTTCATTTATGTGCACAGTTGACTAAGGAGACTTTTCCAGAGTACAGCATGCATTATTTCCCTTATGTAGCTCTTCATGCTGTCCATGTGAGCACGCTTAACAGGTTTGTTGATAGACAGTCAAATTTGTTTACTGTGTGTGCCGATGCTGCTTAACACATTTTCCTGGCTACCAACGCTGTTGCTGGCCATGAGAATATGCTTGTATTACTATTATCATGATGACCAGCATGCATATGTGATTAGCATTGCTGCTCATATCGCCAGCGGTGGTGGTGCTGCGGTAGCGATGTCGCCTCACAGTAAGACGTTGTCCCATTCGAGTCTTCTGTGTGGAGACATGTATGAATGGACGTACCTTCGTTGAAGGTTGTGCGTCAGGGCTGGCAACTCGGTACGTAAAAATCTGCTGCCAATCATTAGCGGACCGGAGTTCCGCTGTGGCGACCCCTAACCAGGAAAAACCAAAAGACACAACAAGACTCAGTACACTTTCCCAGCATGAGTACAGCATGCATTATTTCCCTTAAGTAGCTCTTAGTACTGTCCATGTAAGCAAGCTTAACAGGTTTATCAATAGACAAGGGAATTTGTTTACTGTGTGTGCTTATGCTGCTTAACACAGTTTCCTGGCTACCAACACTGTTGGCCATGGGAACATGCTTGTATTTCTGTTAGCATGATGAGCAGCAGACATATGTGATTAGTGCTGCTGCTCATCTCTCTAAGATGTAAACATCATGTAGGCTTCGTGCCAAGGCTACACAATTGTTCTTAAATCCCATTGCAAGTTTTTTTCAGGTGCAAGGCCTTCTGCATAGCCATATTGGAGGAAACTCCACAATAAAAATATACATTTCCATGGTCACACTAAAATGCATATAAGTGCAAAATCAATGATTGCTTGTAGTCATTTAGAGTAACAATGATTCACACTATTAATGTTTGTAGAATTGACAGTAAAACACTTGTTAGTGTCCCTGTTTGTCAGCAGAATTCTGCAGACAACATTCTAAACACTGATTTGTACAGGTGGAATATTAGCTACAGAATTTAATAGTCTGAATTCCAACAACATAGTCAAATAACTTATAAATGGCTTTTTAGAGACCAAAGTAGATTGGCAACATTAAATTACACAATTATTAGACAGAAATCTGTATTTATAATTCTAAATGTATAATTCTGCATTGAGAATTATACATGCAGATTAAATTATGAATACATACTTCTGCAGTGAGAATTCAGTAGATAGAATTCTTCATTTAGAGTTTTAAATGAAACATTCTAAATATAATATTAAGTAGATGGATATAACATAGCATGCAACAGAAATAATTCCAACCTTAGGTTTCTATAGGTAGAATTTCGCAAGCAGTATTCTTAATGTATAATTTCACAAATTCAACAAATTCTACATGCTACGCTAAGAAGAATTCTATATATAGAATTCTGTACAAAGAATGCACAAAATAAAAGTACATGCACATAATTCTATAGACAGATTTATATGGAATGAAGTCTTCATGTACCATTATAGGCAGAGAAATCTAGAGATATAATTCTAAATACAGAATTCTACTGACATAACTCTAAGCAGAGAATTTGATAGATTTCTAAGAACATGCTTCTAAAGACAGAATTTAAAAATTTAGCATTTTCCATCTGTCTTGTTATTAGGAGTGTTCAGATATACAGTTTATAGCACTGAATTATCCTGACATAATGCAATAGAATTGGACACATATTCTAAATGCAATACTCTATTCAAGGAAGCTAAACATTCCCAAGGATTCAATAAACTTCATGCAGGAATTGTGCTATTCCTGCACGGAGTGAACCGTGTCCGTTTTCACATAGCTTTAACAAAAGCCTTGCATATTCATAAAGGCACACTACTGCTATGGCTAAGTGGGCATGAACACTACTGAGTGCAAGGGGTGTGTTTCAGTAGTGCTCACATATACAACACATCCCCTGCACTATCAAAGTGTATACGGCACTTTTTAAATGCTTTTCAGTATCTGTGGAAACTTAAAGCAAATATAATTAGTAAAATAGTGTCTGCAGACACTGAAATAGATAGGAGATCATTAAATAAATGCAGGGGGTGTGTGACAGGTACTGTCACACACTCCCTGCATTGTGAAAATGATGCACAGCACTTTACAATGCTTTTAGTGCCTGTGGATACTGAAAGCAAATATAAAATAGTAAAACAGTGTCCACAGACACTAAAATAGTCAGGCGATCTTTAAATAAATGCAGGGGGTATGTGACAGGTACTGTCCCACACCCCCTGCATTGCAAAGGTGCTGTATAACCATACCTCTCAACTGTACAGGTTTTTGCAGAATGTCCAAATGTCTGGCTCACATTTTTGGTGTGTTCCCCCAAATATCTGTCCCTATCTGGGAGATAGTGGAGGATTGGAGCCATTAAATAATGACAAACATTTGAGTTGAATACTCCACTTCCTTCAGAAAGTCATGCTAATGCAAAACCTATTATTCTATCAAATTCTAAGTTTGTAAGAGCAATATTTAAAATGTGTCCCAATTTCTCCCCTTATAATTGCCCTTACTGTGACTTACAAGGAGTATTGATACATGTAAATAAAGTGATTTTATTAATTTCCTTTTTTCCATTCTAAGGTATGCTTAAGTGAAGCTGAGCAGGTTTGCTCATTATAGCCCTCTGCTCAGCATTGTTTAAGCATCCCATAGGAGCTAAATAAAAATATACAGCTAAACTCTTAATGATGAGACAGTGTAGTGGTTAGAGTCCTGGCTTTACATACAGGCATTCACAGTTCAAGTACCAAGACAGGCACTTTATTTTTACATGGGAAAGCATTGTTAAAATTATTTTTTTATTATTAAATTATGTAATAAATGATATGTGTTACCCAGGGGAGTATAGCTAGCCCAAAATGAAATTGTGAGGGCATATACCATGTGAAATCATCCAGCTATACACAAGTGCCCCATACAGTATAGTCACACCCCTAGGTAATGCAATGAAAGCATATAGGGGGATGTCATGTAAAGTAAATCATATACACTTAATAATATATCAGTAATGATTAAATACTTTACAACCTGATATTTTTTAAAAAAGGAAAACTGAGCAAGGCTTAGCAGTGCTGAGCTCTGCTTAGCCAGTGTAAGAATTTCTTAGACTGAAATTCTAAGCAGGAATCAGCTCAGGTAACCAGATTTGCACACTGCTAAGCACCGCTCAACACTTACCCCTTTAAGCAGTACTCAACACAGCTTAGCGGTTTTGCTCTCCACTAAGCTGTGCTCAACAGTTTCAAAGTGGTCCAATGACAGCAAAGGGTAGGAATATGGCCTTATTTAAAACACACAGGAGGGAATACAGCCATAATCTGTTGTAGTTGATCTGTGCAGGTACTATGTCAGGCATTGGTGAAGGAGCACACTTCCAGGCACAGCATTGGGGTATTCAGGAGTCCAGGGTCATGGCTGGACTCATTGTAGAAAACCATGATGAGAAACTGCTGCAGGGCCAGTTCCAAGGCTCACAATACAAAGCTGAGACCTGGGACCATCTTGCAGATGATCTTGCCAGTGCTACTGGCATGCCCCGAACTGGTGAGCAGGCATGGCATCATTATGCTGACCTAAAGCAGAGGAAGGGGACTCTTGGCCCAGTAGATCAAAAATTCATGGGCACGGAATGCTGCAATAGTCTGCACATATCAGTATCAAGTAGTCTGTACCAAATTCTAACCTGAGTATGTGATAGACAGGTATGCATAATGTTTGTTTTTCTCCCCTAAAGCTGCGGCAGAGAGGGCTAGCAACATCAAAGCCCATGCTGACAGACTGTTAATGCTGCGATGACAGGCTGGTGAGTACAAATCTATCTTGCAGTATATAGTGCAAATAACATAGTAGGAGTATATTGTTTACTGCCAGTAGGTACACTGTTGCTGTGTTAACCGAATAAATAAAGTTTGTCAAACTAATATTAATCTATGGAATATGTAGTACTAAAGCACCATATCATGTCTCTGTAATAAAGATCTATACCACAAACTGTTGTGTTTACTCTGGTATGTTGCTGTAGAAATAGAATGTATGCAGGTTCTCCACAACAAATATGGCTTTGACAGCATGCATTAACTGAGGTTGTTCTGAGAACCAGCTGTTAAGAAAAACTGTAGATTTTGGATCTGTAAAACAAGATATAAATGAAATATGAAATATATACTGCACTAAGCTCTGAACTCTGAATAGTAATGTTTAATGTATCACAGTGTGTCCCATGCAGCATTGCCATGTGTTAACCTTTGCTTTCCAGATTGTTTTATTTCATAGGATTAATGCACAGCATACTGTCATGCATGCATCTCAGGATTACAAGGTCAGACTGTCTAACCAAGAGAGTATTTGGCAGAAACCATTTGAACAAGAAACAGCAGTTCCCCATTAACTAAGTGTAATGAGAAATAGCTTAGTTGTTAATTTTGCACACCCAGACATGGTTCAAATCCAGGGAGTGGTGGTAAGAGATGTGCATATTTACACACAAGGAATCAGGAATAAATGTAGAAACAGTCAGGTAGTGTTAACAGATATTTTCTCCACAGGTTTTACAGGTAAAGAAGCATTTCTAGTAGCTGTATGAAAGATATAATAATACACCGTGTACAACTGTCCCACTGTACAACCCCATGCCTGCAAATGACAGCAGGCTAGATATACACAACATGCACTCTTCCAAATACATGTCTCTCAAATGTCATGCTGTCATGGCTAGTGGTCACTGCTACCAATAACCCTGGACACAGATAAGAAACCAGGTGAAGTATGGCAGTAGCACACTCACATAGCAGTGCAGGGTACCCATTCTGTGCCAGATATTTAACCTTGACATTTACAAGCCCCCTCCAGTCATGTACCCAGAGTTGTCACAGTTTTCCCCATACCATTCCAGGTTGACAGTTTAACAGGTATGTTTGTGCTACAGAAGCTATGGGCCACAGGTAGATGTAAAGTGAGGGCAGACCCATAGAGTATTAAGCAGTACTGTTGTGAAAAATAGAAGCCTAAACAGTTGTTAATGGACTTTTTGTCTCCCCCCCAGCCCTTATCTGTATCAATAATTATCATTCATATACTACCGGTATGTTTTTCTCAAAACCAAATTTTGGGACTTGTGTTTCATTATTGTTCATATATTTGATTGGTTGCATGTTAACATACTTTGTTCAAATACCATTGTTGGTGGCCTGTTGCCATCAATGGTACTGGCATGCTGTTACAATGCATACTGTTGTTCCATTTATGCATGTGTTCTGTTTGTTATGCAACTGCTTTAAATCTGTTGTATGGGGTTAATTGGAACACCCATGCATGCTGTTATAACTAATTTTTAAATGTTTTGTTCATGACAAACCAATATATATATATATATATATATATATATATATATATATATATATATATATACAATATATGTAAAACCTCAACACCATAGCAAGTTTGGGAAGTCATATCCCAGAGGATCCACCTGTCCAGCCACATCTGGCCATGGCACCAGGCCCCAGCACGTCTGGGACCCAACTGCAACTGCCTCATCTACTGGTCCTATACCACCTTCGGGTTGAACTGCTTCAGGGGATGGGGCCCATCCCCCTTCCTGGCTGCTGGCATGGAGATCAGCCTGTCACCCACTGCCAGTCCTGGGGTGTGATGCACAGCATCATCTACACAGAGTTGGATGGACGGCTGAGCCAGATGGAGGGCCACCTGATGCACCTCAAGGGTAGGCTGCCCCTCCTATCCTTCCCCCAGCACAGCCACTTTCAGGGCCATGAAGGTGCAGTGGTGACTGTCCATGGGTGGGGACCTCAGGCCCACTTGGGGGCTCATGGGCTTCAGATTCCCAACCACCCTCCCTTTCAAAGGTGTTTACCCCCCTCATGTGTCATATACCACCCCTGTCTGCTGACTTGTCTGTCTTGTCTGTCTATGAATGCAACCCATCCTACCCAACCTACCTCCCCAAACATACTTACATCCCTTCTCCAACATCCCACTCTGACCTTAACAAAAAAGGGCATCTGTCACCCCAAAAAAATCATTGACCCATACATAGCTCTACATTTTGCCCCCAAGTAGAGTGAAATTAATCAATCTACCCACAAAGTATTCTACAAATGTCTGTCACCAACACCCCTCACTGTGGGGTGTGAGGCTGTAAATTCCAAATTCTAAACCTTACTCACAGCTGTTACTGCAGAAGAAATGTAGAGTTCTGGTCCTTTCCTACACCCATCCTGCATATCCCTAGCTGCTTTTCCTATTGTTTTACCCCCTGCTTGCTCCCATTTCACCACTTTCATATCACCCTTTTTTCTTTTCTTTATTTAAAATTAACGCAGGTGTATATGGGAGTAAGCGGCACAAAGTGAAACTAAGAGGACTTAGCCATCTGTTAGCATTGCTTAGCTTCACACAAAACCACGCAAATCCATTTAAAATTACTTTAATCACTCTGTCTCCATCAGCCCTTGTTCTGCCCAGCAACAAAATAATCATCCCTTCTAAGTCTCAAACCCAAGATGCTGTGCACTATAATCACAGCAATATACCACTACACCGTGAAGATTTGTAATGCTTTTGCAAACATATCATGCATTCTGGTCATTTAACATTAATGAAAAAAAGTCATTACTATCAAGTCTGGAAAACAGAACCCTGTTCACTTCAAACACAGCAATGTACCTCTACACAATCTGAGCTACAGGAATTTATAATGCTTTTACAAACATAACATGCACTATATTCATTTAACATAAGGGAAAATACATATCAGTAGTAGTTTTATACACATATATATGTATATACACAAACACACACACACACACACACACATATATATATATATATATATATATATATATATATATATATATATATATATATATACATACATCTGAAAAAAAACTGACAAAGTGGGGGGATAAAAGGCAAACAATAGTGACATATTCAAATATTGCTGTTATAAGTGTAGAAGCCTGCTAGAGTAGCATGGTTTGTTTTAACATATATTTTCTGATAGATTCCAGGTCTGAAACACAAATGATTGTCATCATGTATTCATGTCAATGCTCACATCATCCCAGTGATTCATCAGAAACCCACAAATGGTATGAGATACAGACCAAACATATTAGCCATGCATGTGGACAGTGTATAGACATCTGGACAGTGGAAAGATATGACTGCAGTCATGTAATAGAAGGGAAAAAGCAATGAGAGCTGCCAACCATTTCAACCAGCACCTTCTGAAGTAGTCAGACCAACATGACACTACCCCAAATCAGCTCTGGGGAATTACTCATATATTTGAAAATATATCATGCACTTCAGGGATGTAACTGTAGGGAAAAGCAGACATCGGTGAGAAATTGTCCACCCACTACTGTTTGCACCACAGTCACAGCAACATACCAGTACCCCAACTGAACCCAAGTGTATAACAACTGTTTGAACAAACATATCCTGATTGCCAGTCACACAGTAAATTGACATATACTGCCACAGGTCACAGTCTACTGGGAATCCTGAGGTGTTACTGGACAGTTCTCAGTCTGCCCCTACAAACATATACACCTGATAGACCACCAGCAACTGTAGCAGCATGCACAGTCAGATAGAAAAGAATCTATGACACTCACATCTGCCACTCTCCCTACTCAGGCCAAAAAGCATGTACACACTACACTGCTACACAATCTTGACAGTCTGTTAACAATGGCCAGACACACATAACTCTCAAATGTACAGATTTCCACAGAATGTCCAGGGTGTAAGACCATATTTATGGGCACTGCTGCATACCACTTCCAGGAGTCTGCTAAGTCACTGGGATGATATTAGGAGTGAAGTCACTAAATCATGATATACCATACCTCTTAGCCTCTTACTGCAAGACATCTAGACTAAGTTTTACATACTTGGTGGACAGGGGGCCAAAAGTGGGACATATTTCACATAATGGTGTTACAAACTGAAACAGTTGCTGGTGTTACAGGGTTTGTTATAACATAACATCCCTGAAGGATATGATGTCTGAAACACAAATGGATGTCAACATTTACTGACTTCACTCCTCACATTATCCTACTGATTTCTCAAAAACAGAAATTGTCTGAGGAACAGACCAAACATAAGAAGCAAACCTCTGGGCATTCTGCTGACATCTGGACAGTTCAGCGGTATGTCAGAGACATATCACTGCCAGAAAATGCATGTCCAGACAAACCATGTTAATCTAGCAATCTTTTATGTGTATAACAGCAATACTTACAATCTGCACCCACTTCTGGAACTTTGTCCCCCATTTTGTTGGGCTGTCCCCACATTTCTTACTCTGAGAGATATTTCCAACTACCTTCTGTGAAGCTGTAGCCCCCACCCCTGCTTAATGTCCTTCTCACAGGCAAGAAAAATGGGCAAGGCCCACATGAAGGATTTAATTATAGCACTGTGTTGCTATGGCATTGGCGAAGTGAAAGACAACACAACTACTCTGGATGCAAGTAGCAAGTGGGAAACACAGATTGGTGCACAGGCCATCACCTCCTCATGAGCATTACCTACAAAAGGCAGGCTGCTGCCTATGCAAAATAGGTCTGAACCCATATACACAAATACAGACTATGACTACACAAACCTAAACATTAGCATTATTCTGAGGAAACACTTCAGCACTATAACAGGTATGTCAATAAATTAAGCATGTAATGGAATGCAGAAGGGGGGAATGCAATAATGTGAAATAGGAAGTTAAGCACTACATCGGAACAAGACTTGCTGGACTAACATGTTGCTGTCCGGCACCTATGAACATTCCTACGGCCCTGTCTGCAGTGACATAGATTACAGCTCTGGCCCCTGAGGCACCCCAGCAAAGGTCAGCTCATGTATGACTACTACTTGAGTGTCTGTTGTCCAGTACTGACTGTAACACTGCTAGGCCAGCTACCTGAGATGTAAATATTCATGTCACCTGTGAATGCTACTCTGATAACTATGGTTGTCTTACAAATGTAAGAGACTTATATAGGGTATGTGCATAATACACAACTGGCGCAGAAGTGCGTATTGAACTATATGTTATATACTGAGCTCATACCTTTCAACTGTCCGGAGTGTTGCAGACTGACCACATGTTTGCCTCATAATTGTAGTCAATCCCTCATACAGTTGTGTAGTGTCTGGCAAATCACTGGCAACTCTGTAAAAACTGAAGTCATAACATAAAAGCATACATTTGAATGCCAGATGTCATATCCTGCGGACTATTTCTGTGAATGCAAAATCATCATTGCTTGCAACTAAGTGTGATACAGCTAGATTTATAAAGTGTAACTATTGTCCTGCCTTTGCCCACCATTGATGTGTGCCTTTGGGCAGATGTCTTGCTCTAGCAGGAGCTAGGGGTTTTAGCATGAAACTTATGTCATTGCAAGCGTACCTTGTCCTGGAGGATGCCGACATTTGTGTAGTCACTGACACCTGCTTTGCAGTTGTATAGTGCACACTAACCTTGCCAGGTTACTCATGTCACCACATGTTTAGACCCCAAATCGAGGGCTGCAAAGCCACAGTAGGTGGAGTTTTAAACATTACCATACACACCTTCAGGCAGGCCAAACAGTATGACACACGGGAGACATCCCAAGTGCAGTTAACTGTTGTCAAAACACCTTCTCAAATCATAGCTAGCTACAGACCTCCAACCATGACTCTGGACACCCATTACACCTATCTGGACTTGCTTGAATCTGTCAAGATTCAACCATCTACCCTGCTCCTGGGTGACTTTAACTATCCAACCATAGTGTGCATGACCTATTCTATCGGAAACTAAATGCACAGAGATTCCTCGGCTTTGTCAATGGCAATGCATTGGATCAGCTGGTCAACACTCCAATGACAGGTGGAAATATCCTATACCTACCAACATGACTGGCCACTGTAGCACTCCTACAGTGTCATCCCCCCTTGGTAAGATCTGACCACATAGCCATCACTGTTGAGGTCACCCCCCTTGTCAGGGTCAAACAAAATATACTTCACAAAAATTACTACAGATCTCCTCAGAGAAAGTAGAAGTAGCTTCACAGCCACAGTCCTGTCAGTTGGAACTAGTAGTATTGTCCAAGACCACTCCACAATACTATGTCAGCACCTACATAGCTGTATGGACTTAGCAATACTTGACAGGATAACATCATCTCCCTCAAGGTAGGGTAATCCTCTGTGGAGGACAGCAACAATACACAAATACCATAATAAGTGGAAATAATTGCTGGGCAGGGCCAAGAAGGAGCAGATGCCTAATTGGAAGCAATGTCACCTCGGTCTGAACAAGCAAATAAGGTCACAGGTGAATTACCCTAAGGCTATCTTTGAGTGCAAATTGGATGCATCCACCAAGGCCAGTCACTAGGCCTTCCACACATATGCCTGCAATCCCAGAGGCAACACCCAAATCTGCTCTGTACTGGTGGTCATTAACATGACATACACATATGTCATAGATATAGCCAACTTGCTGCAGACAGATTAAGTGTAAACATCACCCCCCTGTTCCCCCATTGGTACACATGGACATGCACAGCACCTGCCCCCCTCCCCTCATCATCAGGAAGCAGGTCTGTAATGCCCTCTCAAAGGTAACACACAGAAGTCTCCATAGGCCTTATACAATCCATGGATGCATCCTACATGAACTCAGGCATGAGCTCTCAGCTCCATTACACACTGTAGTCAACCAAAGCCTGAGCACCAGTGTCATCCCATCTGCATAGAGGACAGCCACTGTCAACCCTATACACAAAAAGGAAGAATTCCAATGACCCAGTCAATCATATGCACATCAGCCTAACTAGCCTGATCTGCAGGGGCATGGAAGGCAATATCAAAGACCATATAAACAGGGACATCGGCAACCTCAAAATGCTTGAGCCCACACAGTGTGGTATTGTCAAAGGGAAATCAGGCCTGTTAAACCTGTTCAACTTCTCTGAAGTGGTCAACAGACACAAGGATGAGGGGAAGATGGTAAGCACTGCCTACCTTCACCTAGCCCAAATCTCTCACAATAATCCCCAGGCAGCTATGATACATAAGCCTACACAGCTAGGCATCAACTTGTATGTTACCAGATGAGTAGCTAACTGGCACAATGATAATACCCACTCAGACAAAATAGTGGAAGCCACCTGTAGTGGTAGACTCTTACAGAGTGGTGTATCCCAAGGATCAGTCTGGGGGCCTCTACTGTTTGAGATATATGTTTCTGATGTACAAGACAAAACCAGTGGTCTGTGGCTGACCAGATTTGCAGATGATTGCAAGCTGGCCACTGCATTCCCCTACTGATGTGAGTACCCTCCAAGAAGCCCTTACTCAAATTAATGACTGTTGCAAGAAGCATTGCCTCAAACTGAATGTCAGACAATGCATTATTTTCCCTGTTGTGGTAGATATCATCCACATTACTTATGACAGTAATAACAATGTACTGAGCATGCAACCAGGTGTGAGGCGACTTGTCCACCAAGGTTGATAGCACCCTCACAGTTTCCCACCATGTGGGCACCTTTGTACAGAAGGCTGTTTACATGGCCCACCTTGCAAATATGGGTATGTCATCCAGGAACCAGGGGGCCACAACATCTCTGTACTGCACCCTACACAGTACTGACTACAATGGCTCCTTTGGCATGTACCTTGCCAAGTAAATACAGCAGTTGCAGAGACCACAGAGGTTCCTGACCAGTAAATTCCAGGGTCTGCAACACCTATCCTATACAGATAGGCTGAAAGTCCTGTTCTGTACTTAGTCTCATACAGACTGATCATAGGCGACCTGTGTCTGGCATGCAAGGCCATTTCCTAACCAACCTTGATGGCATTTCTGCATATCTGTAAGACAACCTCCACTCACACGACATGCACGCAAGGCCATTGCCTGGTCTGTGACATGTATAGTACTTGGTTGGATAGTGTACTGTTCCACACAATACACTGTCTGTAGAATACACACACTCCCCACATCTAGCAGAGTATGTGTATACCCCTCTTGAAGAAGAAGATGGATGACTGCATGGGAAATGGAAAAGACACACCTGGGATCCCGCATATGTTCCAGCTGGACAGGGAGAAACAGGTGTTGGCTTTGAAGGGACATGTGCGAATGTCTGGGCTAGTCTTATGAGGGCATCCATGCCAATAGCCTGTTATCATCTTATGAAGCTATGCACCTAGTACTTTAAATGTTTCCTGTATGCATTGCAGACTGTCCTGCAATGTTGTCTGTAATGAATCCTGTGAGTCTGAACTGTGTAGATACTGCAGTGATAGAGTATTCTCTTGTTCCTTCATTAGTTATCACATATTGTTACACCTTGTCATTGTGTCTGGTCTGTATAGCAGTAAGTCAGCTCTTACAGTACTTGCATATGCACTTGGTGACAGTATATAACTCACTCCAATAGCCTTGGTCATGGTCACACTTACCATTCTGCTAATAGGCCCATCACACAGTAGGATTTGTCACCCTTTGTTGAGGGCATTACAGTAGCTGTTAAAGAGATGGATTGTGGCAGTCCAAACTACAGTAAGGTCTGGCCTGAAGGGCCCAAAGGTGGCAAAGCTGTGCCATACTTTACCAGGAGTGTGTGTGTGTGTGTGTGTGTGTGTGTGTGTGTGTGTGTGTGTGTGTGTGTGTGTGTGTGTGTGTGTGTGTGTGTGTGTGTGTGTGTGTGTATCAGCAAACATAATACTGTAGGCTATTAATTTACATATGTTGTCTTCCCCTCGCAGGTGAACATGGGGGTTGGTGTCTCTCCCCCTTAAAACTTGATGTCATTATCTTATTGGACTCTCAAGATGATGGTGGTCATAGTAAGGCACATGTGGGGTTATCGCGGCCTGAATCTGTGCCATTGCCTGGTATCCCACCTTCACTCACAATGTCCCCACACACACTCAGTATGTCCACACATACCCAGTACCTAGCAGCCACAGATAATGGACAGTTGGAGAGTGATGGCATGTAACAGGCTAGTGTGATGACTATGGCAAATATGAGTGTAGACACTAGCCATAGCCAGAGGGCAGGCACGGTCACATACAGGCAGATGGACAGAGGTGCTCAACAGAGGACTGCTGCCTATCAAGCCTCTGCTACAAGTACCACAGCAGGTGTCACCAGATCCATGTTATGGTCTGTCATAGAGGCACAGGCGTGTACTGACCTTAACATCAGTTAGATACTCAGGGTCATAAGAGCAGTGCTTCCTGCCATGCATGATGACCTCCATGGCATTTGTGATGCTATATGTCATTTCGCCAATGTTGTGGTTAGATGGTGGGGTGAGACATCATGACTGGTCAACCGTGCAATATCTGTGCTTGAGAATGTGGTGGGAGTACGGCATCGGCCAGGGAGACATAGGTCTGCTGAAAGCCCACGTGGCCATGCACATTCACAGTCCTGTAGTGCCACTACCACAAGCACTACTGAAGTTAGGGTGTTGTCCACACCACATCAGAGCAGGCCATAGGCATGTCATCCTGGACAGTTCTCTCGGGGATGCAGATCCAGCAGACAGCAGTCACTATTGGGGAGTAGTACTGCATCTGTCCTTTGGCCTGGTGGTGCTGGTGAGACTCCTGGCAGGACAAATTCCTGTGTCCCGGACTGTAGACAGTGAGCCATGCATCCTGCCATGTACGGTCCATGGCTGCCCAACATAGCCCTGTGCCAGGCATCCACATGTCTTGATTGTGTGCAGCAGACATCTCTATCACAAGCTGGTCACCACCAGATGCGCACAGTTCCTCTGCACATCACAGTTGAACACCACACTTCCAGACACACACACACACACACACACACACACACACACACACACACACACACACACACACACACACAAGCACACATACACGTGCATGAAGTCAACCATATGGCCCAGCCTGGGCATCTGGAAATCCCACACCACACCCTGTGCATGTGATGCTACTTGTGCCACAATCCTGTTATCCATACCACTGATGCAGGGACATGCTCATATGGGTCTGATGCACAGGGTGAATATAGTACAGTGTAGTAATGTAATACTGTGTAAGGTGCTCTCTGCTGGCAAAAGTTATAGGCACACATTGAAGTGTATGTACCTTGTTAGCCATACTGCATTATTCCTGCTAGTACTGCTGACTGACTGCAGTGTCATGTACTGTATTTTGTTTGTGTTCCAGGTGTCTGTGTGTCTGCAGGCTGTGGGTCTACTGACATTAGCAATGATGAGTATGGCAGAGGGGAAACAAAGTGACCTTTTCATAGCCAAGGTACAGCTGTATATGTACATGTTTACTAGGTGTGTTTACATGCAACAGTGTGTGAGGGACAATTGTGGCAGACAGTGTGATCTTGCATACATACCCTTGACACAGCCATCTTAGTTTCATACATGTCATCTGGGTGTTCTGTAGGACTGGAGGCTAACATATACAGAGGAAGTTACTTCACTACTGGCACTAGGTCCCTGACAAACTTAGCCATTAATTTAAATGCAACAGATTCACCTATCAACACCTGTTGCCCCTACAATTTCTGTCCCATCCACTCAACCTTCATGCAGGTGATGAGGCTATGCCTGGTACTGTGTATGACAGGTTTGGGGTATATATTCCTGACATAGGTCAGCCTGTGTTAGTCTAACCTGAATATCATCAGCATGTGTGCCTGCTAACTCATATGCATGTCTGGCTTCTTGTGCTGGTAGTGCACACAGAGTCATAGTCCTGTACATGGGGTAGCTGTTGAAGGGCTGATTATAGCCCCTATCTGCACAGTCTTATGAATGATAGCACTTGACACATAACACAAATAGCACAGAGGTAATGTAATGTTGCAGTGTCTGCCACTACTATTCCAGTGGGTGACAATTACAGGGGCTGTTAGGATTGCAAATGGTGGGTTCAGAGGGCCTTAACATGGTAGAACCATCTGACGCACACACACAAACACACACACACACACACACACACACACACACACACACACACACACACACTGCTGCATGTGGACATGCATTGAAGCACACATGCACATGAAGGTGACACTTCTCAGAGTAGATTACCTACCCATTTATTTATGTACAATACACAGTGATACAACCATTGCATGCACCACAGTGGCTTGGTGTTAGAAACTGTGTAACTGTGCTTGTATGGTGGATGACATCTGCATGGGCTGAAACTAGGTTGGCAATGCGGGAGTTCACAAGGTGGAGGAGGCAAACAAAATGGTATCCATCACATACAGTAAACACATACACAGTAAAGACAACCACAGTGGCTGTGCATACAGAAACACATACACAGTTGCCAATAGACATATTAGTAATCGTACATATCCACTTGTATGTACTATAATGTTACGTATACATGACATGCTCCACATAGATTATATGCCTGGGACATAACACACAACCTCTTACAACAAGTAATCTTGTGAATACCTTCATGGATGGTGGGATAACCCACCAGAAATAGTGACTGGTTTCATTTACTGCTCCTACAAACCTGCACAAGTGATAGAGTGACAGACTTTGTAGCAGCATGATGTGTTAGTCAGGTATGATGTCTGCTGCTGGCATGTGTGTCACTATGGTAACTGTGACATATTTGGCAATGATATCACAGGAATGCTCATTGTTAGGGGACACAGATCATGTATAGGTTGCAAACGTGGATATTCCTTGTACAGCTGTACAGGTGACTGGTATGGGCTGTATAGTGTTACATGGTGCATGTGAGGCAGATGCTATTAACAGGCTCTTTAAAGTAATGTCATGGGTAGGGGGTCAACAGGCCTTAAAATGGTATAATTTACTCACACAACAACCACAGGGGATATGCTTCACACACACTACTATAGTTGTCAGTATTGAGATTAGAACCCCTACTTATCTAATTATTTGTATTATAGTATTATGTAGTTATTGTACATGCCACAGAGTTTAGAGGGCTGGCAACTGTATACAGATACATCTACGGTGAATGACATCAGCAGGCCTTGTAAAGTAGGGCAATGTGAAGTGTAGTGGGTGGTACACGCCTCAAAATGCTATAACCAACACCCCCAGAGGATGTGATTCTCACCCAAATGCACACACACACAGTATTGAGTTTAGAATGCCTACCTATCTAGTTATGTGTACTACAGGGTTATGCAGTTATCACATGTGCCATGGAGTTTATAGGATTTACCAGTGTCCCAAGGTATGTCTAAGGTGATTTACATCAAGAGCCCTTGTAAAGTATGGCAATGGGAAATGTGCTGGGTGGGAAGGGCATCAAAATACATCAGCCTACAAACATACATACTTACAAACTCCTTCACGCACACTTATTTATTTTATTTTATTTTACATTTGTTGACTGGGAAAGTCCGACTGGAATGAGGTCCATTTACAGTGGAGGTGTGGGAAGAAAAGCTCCACATTAATTAAACAATAATTGCAAAAGGTCATAAGACAAGCAAAAAACACAGATGAAATAATACATATCTACAATGGATTTGTTTTTAACAAGCTTAAATTGCAGAAAAATTTGGCCCCAGATGGCCGTCATCTGAGGAGTTTCCAACACTGTATCTTGAAGACAGTAAGAATAAGTAGTGTGGAGGTGAGAAGGAGTGGAAGAGATAAGGAAAGTATTTATGTAATGCATGGACAGAGCCAGGAATCTATAAGATGTGACTTAAGTGAATTTTTGAACTGTGTTATAGATGATGCAGAAGATACATTATGGGGGAGGTTATTCCACTCTCTATCTATGATATAAGAGAATAGAGCTTTGCCAGCAGTGTTTTTAGCATTTGAGATACATAGGAGAGTTTTGCTGGTAGAACGGAGAGGACAATTTGCTGAGTATTGGGTCAGTAGTTGGTTTAGTGCTGGAATTTTGTGAAGCTGCCTTAGAATGTTGTAAGCAAGAACTAGTTGGTGGTAACTAAGTAACTGAGGAAGTTCTAGGCACTGCAGTTCCTTTAGGGCTAGGCAGTGATGGCTTCTAAAAGCAGAGTTATTGGCAAATTTTGCAATTTTATTGTAACATGACTCAAGTTTGTCAATGTCCAGTTTCCTGACCTGATTTAGGATTGGTGCTGCATACATTAGGGTAGACAATAGGTGGGTTTGGGCTAGGGCAACCTGTGTTTGATCTGATAGGAAGTTTTTGTGCCTGTAGAGAGTTCCCATTTTTTATGAACTTTTTTGAAGTTTTGAGAAATATGGACATCAAAGTGAAGACTTTTTGTCTATTTCTACACCAAGGAGTTTAGTATGGGGAGAGGAAGAAATTAGAGTGCCATTACTAGAGGTGAAAATGAAGGAAAGAGGAAATTTTTTAGATTTGTTGGGGGTAAAAAGGAGTAATTTGGTCTTATTGGGATTTAGGATAAGTTGGATATCAGTAATCCATCTTTCCATGGAGTTGAAGGATTCCTGGTTAAATTGCTGTAAAGTGGTTAGGGATGGGGCTGAGCAGATTAGTGTTGAATCATCTGCATACTGTGTAAGTGAAGCAGGGTGGGTGGAGGTGTGTAGTTTGTTGATGAAAATGAGAATAATAATGGCCCCAATATTGAGCCCTGTGGTAATCCTGTGGTAGTTGGCAGTAAAGGTGATAGCACACCTTGTCATTGAGCAGATTGTTTCCTGTCAGATAGATAGTTTTTGAACTAGGCAATAGTAGAGGGGGCAAAGGACAGGGAGGATAGAGAGTCTAATAGTATGGTATGAGAGACCATGTCAAATGCGTTGGAGAGATCTAAGAATATAGCTGATACAAAATTGTTGTTTTTAAGTTGGTTAACCTGATTAGTTAAAGAGAGAAGTGCAGTAATTGTGCTATGATTTGGGTGGAAGCCATGCTGTGTGATGGAGAGGAGATTATGTAAATTCAGGAAGTGCATAACTTGAGTGTGACTACATTTCTCAAGGAGCTTAGATAGGGGAGGTAAGATAGCAATGGGGTGGTAGTTTGTTAGGTCATGGGAGTTGCCGCCTTTCTGAAGAGGGATAATATATGAGACAGTCCATAGTTGAGGTATGTAGGCTTTCTGTATCGAGCTGTTGATAAGAATTGAGACAGGGTAAACTAAGGATTCAGCTGCTATTTTTTGGAAGTTAGTGAGTATATCATTGGCTCTAAGAGTGGAAGGTTTCAGTTTTAAGAGTAGTTTTTTTTATTATAGAGGTTGGAACAGGTGAGAGAGTAAAGGAAGGTATATTATTGGGACTTGTGGTTGGGGTAGATATAAAATTATTCTTGGATAGTTGGGCAGATAATGACAGAATAGATTCTGTGAAGTGATGATTAAATTGAGAAGCTATGTCATCATTATTAGTGGTGGTGTTGGCAGCTGGAGTGGTAGTTTTGCTGGGTTTTAGTAGGGAATTAATAGTTTGCCAAAACTTTTGGGGATTTTTGGAGTGTTTGTCTTGGATACCTAGGAAGTGGTTCTGTTTATCAAGTTTTGTTTGTTTTTTGGCCTGATTGCTAAGTTGTTGGCAGATTTGTTTGTCTAGGCTAGTGTTTTTCTTTTTCCAGATCTTCCAGGCTTTATCTCTGTATTTTAGTAAGGCTCTTGTGCTCCTACTTAGCTATGGGGTATAGTTTGCTTTAGCTCTAATTTTTCTAATAGGAGTGACTGTATTAAGGACATTGGTAAAAGTACTGTTGAAGAAATCAACTGCCTGGTCTAATTGCAGAGTGTGTAATGGATACCAATTACATTGTTTTAACATACTGTTAAGAATTTGTGGGTTTAGTTTGTGTTCATCCCTAATATGCTTATAAACTAAGGGTTTGGGTATGTTCACATGTTTTTGAAGGAGGAATGTAGGGAGGTGATCACTAAGTTCATCAGGTAGACAGCCCACTTGGTAATTTTGTTTGGGAAAGTTAATTAAAGTCCAATCAAGAATCAATTGTTTTGGGGATTTCCTGTCCACTCTAGTGGGTTCGTGAATGAGTTGTGAGAACCCAGATAAGTTAATATGGTTAGAGGGATTGTTTGAGTTGCAGGCTAGCCAGTCTAAATTTAGGTCACCTAATAGGATAGTTTCCTGAGGCAGGTTATCTGTAGTCCATTGTAAGATTTCCTCGATTATATGAGAGTTGTTTCCTGGAGGGATGTAACTACAGAGAATGTTGATTCTCTTTTTGTTGTTTAGAAATAAAAATGAGCCTAATGTTTTGGCATTCAGAAATTTGGGTAGAGGAGTTTGCAGAGGTTGGAGGTTGAGTGTGTTTTTAAATAGAATAGCAACTCTGCTCCCTTCCTACCACCTCTATCTAGTCTTAGGATATTATATCCTGAGGAAGAATTTTTTCATTTTGGGTGCTGGGTTTTAGCCAGGTCTCAGTAATGGTTAGTATATCAGGGGAATAGTGAGCTATGAATGCTTGTAAGTCATGTAGTTTGTTAGATATGCTTCTAGTGTTAAGGTTAATAATAAGTAGGTCTGATGTCTGTTTGTTTGAGAGTATGGTATTGCATGGACCTGGGTTGGGGTGTATGTCCCCTGAGATTAGCAGCCATTTTGTAAGGAGAATTTTGAGTTTAATTGAATGTGCTAGTTCTGTATTAGTTCTACAAGACATTTTTCTTGTGAAAAGTTTTGTGGTGTGTGTTTTATGTATATGAAATATTGAGCTGTCATTAAATAATGTGGAGCAGATGAAGATATCTGTGTGAATGTTTGTATCTGTGAAAGTATGTGTTGTGTGGAAGGTATTGCTGTTCAATGGTGTGTTAGTATGTATGGATGTAGTGTAGGTTAGGGTAGTGAGAGTTAGTAGGAGTGGTAGTATGCTAGATTGAAGAAACTCAGTTGGGTGTAGTGGGGTGGATCCTAGGGACTTAGTGTGCTTATTAGGTGGGGCAGTTAGTTGGGGGTGTGGTTGTGGGGGAATGAATAACAGATTAACTGGCTATATTAAAGAAAGATGTTTAGACCGGCTAACTTTACAAGAAGAAAAGCCTCAGCCCCAAAGTACTAATGATGTAAACGTATTAGGGAACAAACATAATAAATGTGAAATTCACTATCAATGTTAAATTCACAAAAGCACAAAATAATGCAAACCATTAATCGTTCCCCTTGAAAGTATAAACACTATTGAGGTCCAAAATTGTCCTTATGAAGATGAGAATGAACAGCAGTTTGGGAAAATACAAAGCTGACCAAATGGCATCTGTATAGAGACAGCCAGATGTTATAACGAACGTCAAAAAGGAACAGCATCAGCTGTTAAAAAGTCATAAATTGTCTCCTTTATTAATCACAAAAGTCACACAATGCCTGAAACGACCTCCATGGTTGTGCGTTAAGGAGATCAATTCGGCCCAGATGACGTATGTTAAAATGTGTACCAAAGACATTGGATTCAATAGCAAACTTCAGTTTAGGCAGCACCTAGCTGCAAAAGTTGTAAATAATCCCCTTGGTAAAGAAATAAAATGCACAGTACCTTGTGGTAGCTCCATAATAATTCTTGTACAAGCCCTGCAGTGGTTCTATGTTAAGGAAACACAGCCCTTTAATGAAATATGTAAAATCCATGTAGTCCATATAAGCAGTCTATCACAAAAAACATTCAAACCAAAAATGGAAAAGGAGGTGACATTTGTTGCTACCAACTGATCAGATATGCTAGTTCCTAAAGTCTCAAAAACCCGAGTTGCAGCCTTAGGTATCGATCGTACTTCCAAACTGTAATAATCTACTGCCCAAAAAAAAGGTCGACCTTCATTGCAACCCTATGTCTGCAAAACTTAATCAGTAAAAGTGATTCTGATCAACTGTTTCTCAATGATTGATGTAGAAATATGTCCTTGCTGCCATTTTCATTTAATTTATATAAATTCTTAACAGTAAAAAAAAAAATCCTTAAAGCCTCACCCATGAAGGTAAAAATACATTCAAATTCCAAAAGTAGTACCATAATAGTCCACAGAACATCAAAGGCAGAGGGAAGGAGTAAGTCCAGCACGCACACATATTTGCCAGAACTGAGAGTAGCACTCCTGCCTATCTAGTTATTTGTACTATACTGTTACTGAGTTATTACATGCACCACAGAGCTTATAGGGCTGAGGGCTATCCAAAGGTACTAATACAGGCAATGACATCAGCAGGACTGCTAAAGTCATCAAAATACTTCATCCTACAAACATGCTTGTATACACATACACATTTGCCAGAATTATGAACAGAACCACTGTCTATCTAATTATTTGTATTATATTGTTACATGTTTTTTGCACACACCATAGTGCTTATAGGGTTAAGGGCTATCCAAGGGTACTTCTGAGGGGAATGATATCAGCAGGCCTACTAAAGTAGGGCACTAGGAAGTGAAGTGGTTGGGAATGGCCTAAAACTGTTACACACTCACACTCACAATCACACTCACAAGGACTGGGATTAAACCCCCTGCCTATCTATTTATTTGTACTGTAGTGTTACACAGTTATCACACATGCTACAGAGCTTAAAGAGCTGACAAGTGTCCAAAGGTACTTCTAAGGTGAATGACATCAGCAGGACTGCTAAAGTAGGGCTATGGTAAGTGTTATTGGTGGGACAGTCCACAAAATACTTCACCCTGCAAACATACACACTTACAAATAGTTGTATACACACACACATTTGCTGTAACTGAAATTAGAACCCCTGCCTATCTAGTTATTTCTACTATACTGTTACATAGTTACTGCATGCGCCATGGAGCTTATAGGGCTGGGGCTGTCCATAGGTACTTCTAAGGTGAATGACATCAGTAGAACTGCTAAAGTAGGGCACTGGAAAGTGTACTGGGTGGGAATGGACTAAAACCATTTCACCTACAAACAAACACATGCACACACTTGCCAGGACTGAGATTAGAACTCCTACCAATCCAGTTATTTGTACTATAGTGTTACACAGTTATCGCATGCTCTACAGAGCGTATAGGGCTGACAGGTATCCAATGGTACTTCTAAGGTGAATGACATCAGCATTGTGAAGTAGGGGAATGGGAAGTGTACTGAGTGGTAACAGCCTCTTACCACTTAAACCTACAGACACATGCACACATACTCACACACAAAGGCATGTGATGTGATGTCATAACCTCCACTCAGTATTATTACACAATGGAGCTCACCTTCATGCTGGCACGTATGACTTGTTATGATCGGTATGCCACTGTCCACAGCTGGACACAACGCTATGCCATTCAGGGTATACCTGTGTATAACTCACTCTCTGTTTGTGCCTCCCTGTGTGTGTGTGTCTCTCTCTCTATCACTGTCTGTCTCACTCTTCCCCTCATCTATGTGTGTGTGTTGGACATATTATTCTATGTTGCCCATATATATGTCTATGTGTCACATGCAACAGATGCAGATATAGCACATATGAGCCACCTACAGTTAGCTGAGGGTGTCTGTAGAGACAGTTAAGGTGTACATAGCTGTCTGTATGCAAAGACATATATGCACAATACAGTTATATAGTCTGATGTGGGTTCTGACAAGGACTGTGATTCTCTAAGTGTAGGAGCATGCCAAGTATGACCTTCTATAGTAAGAGTGGGAATCGAGTCCAGAGATATTTGTACTCCAGTCCAGGGATTTTGTGTGCTACAGCCATACCTCTCAGCAGTAAACAGGAAGATGCTAGGGGTACAGGGTTTGTTTTTGTAGACATTTTCTGACATATATGAAGTCTGACACTGGAATGTATTGTGTCATTACCAAGTGACAGACATCCTCAGATCATCACAGTGCTTTACCAGAGGAATGCAAGATGTATGATGCACAGACCAGTATTATGAGCCTAACTATTGACATTCTTGTCCAAAAAGGCCAATTGAGAGGTGTGGCTACAGCCGGTTGAGTGATGAAGCTGTGTAAACCATTCAGCAACTTGGTGATATACTAACTGGGGATCTCCTGCTTGTGTGGTATTCTTCTTACCTGAAAAGTCATATCCTGGTCAATACCTCTCAAGTGTAAAGTTTTTGGCAGATTGCCAGAAGTTTGTTTAGAAGTTTTGTCCAGTCTACATAAACTTGTGTTTTTATGGCACATTAGTTGCAAATAATTAAAAAACTAATGCTACAAAATAATGACAGACATTAGTGTTTTAGACTTCATAACCTTCAGACAATTACTCTAAGCCAAAACCCATTATTCTACCAAATTTCTCAGTTTGTAAAAGCAATATTTACAACATGTGCCTGTCAATGGGCCTCCCACTTCTATTTATGACCTTGTCCAGATGTCTTGTTGTCAGAAGTTGAGAAGTATGGGTGTTGGTACAGAGTGCATTGTACTGTGCAGAAATGCCCATTATATGTGTAGTATATTCTGCATAGCACTGTGTGACTTCCAGGTATGTCAGTGGCAGAGCAGTACAGCGTAATGTGGTGAACCACTGACAGACAGTTGTGTATAGGTTGATAAGTTGATATGGCATTAGTAGGGTATTGGCCCTGTAACACTTATAACCCAGGCAGACAGGAGTGTTGCCCATGTTAGGCTATTTCAACACACAGAGCCCCTGTCTGGCAGGGGCACCAGTGAAATCACAGTATTGTATTTTGTGTTTCCTATGCACTTATACAGGGAGCACATCACTAGAGGTATTGAGGCACTTGGATTGATGTGGACAGGGAGTGTATTCCACAGATGTGGGAGTGTGTGTAACAAATATCTGTCACACCAACTAGTTGTACTGATATCATAGACAAGGTTGATGCTGCGCCTGCGGGTTGATCGAGTGGGCCTTGACTTCCAGATGTGCAAAAGTCCCATCAAGGCAGGGTCTGGATTGCTTTGTATGCCAGACAGGGGTCACCACAGCAGAGTCTGTATGAAATGGGGTAGAGGGACAATGCTGTTAGCCTATCTGTGCTGGGCAGTTGTTTGGGGTTTGGGGTAAGGCCTTAGTGTTTGCAAGACCCTGGTGTGTGGAGTCTGCATGGTCTGTGGTGTGTATGCTTGTGGAGTTCTCATGTATTTTTGGCTCCGAGGTGTCCTTTGTTTGGGTTTTTGTTTTGTTATGGACCTCCACTGACATGGGTGTGTGTATTTGCAGGTGATGTTTACTGACTCCATACACTGCATGGCACCTATGTTACTTCACAATTTGTTTTGGTGTGCACATTTTCCATTTGTCTGGACAGTGGCTCCCCTTCCCCTTATGTGTGTCCCTTTGTCCATCTGTAGTCCATACACAGGCTTTGCCCACAATGGCTGTTGTTATGTATTTGTAATTCTAATGTGAGTGGGGTAAATGCTGTAATATCACACACAAAGTTGTGGCCTTCACACATCTGAGTGTACCGATTTAGCAGGTTGTCCATCATTGCACCACTACATTTGCTGTGGTCTTCAGACAGTTTATGTTGCTATATGTTATTATGATGCTACATGTTGGCCTAGCTGTCAAACCATCACAGACTGACACCTGAACAGGCCCATACATAACAGTCAGACAAAGGCACACACATGGGGACAGGTTGTTACTACTGTTCTACCAAACATAGACAGTTGAGAGACCAGTTTGGTATTTGCTTGCTTTCTCTTATGGGTATGACTTCTGCTTCCCCACTGTCTGCCACTGATGTTTTGACAAGACTCTTTCTTGTTTTTCAAATATTTGGCAGGCAAATGCAATATTAGGACAAGCAGAACAGATATACACGGCATACTTGTGCTCCTTCTGTGACAGCCTGTCATTTCAGGGGTATGGATGTTGGGCAGTGACATGTTGTCAGTGCTGACACAGTAAATTGGCAGTCTTTTATGGTCTGGCCGTACATTGACCATCAGGTACCTGCTGTTCTACTAGGCACCATACCTCCCATCTATTTAGATCCAGACATCTGGACAAAGACATATGTAATTTAGGGACAAAGGCCTAAATATAGGGACCATTCATTGTTAACTATTGGCCTTAAAAACCTGGAAAGGTGATACAATAACAGGTTTTGCATTAGCATGCATTTTCCTAAAGGGTACAAAGTCTGAAACTACAATCTGTCATTATTTTCTGACTGTAGTCTTTTGTGATTTGCCAATGATTTGCCAGATAACCACAATTTCATGGTACATAGAATATGAATGTGATGCAAATCTCTGGATATTCTGCAAAATGTCTGTAGAGTTGAGGGGTATGCTAGGCACTGTGTAGATTACTCTGTGCTGTCTACTGTCCATATGTGTGGCCCTCTGTCTCTGACCTGACCAGCTTTCCTGCAGTAACAGATATTGACATCTGGACAGTGGGTACAACTCCTACCATAGCTGTATTTGGCATGCAGAATAGTTAGCAATGCAGCTCTTGGAACATGGACCCTATCAACCACAGTACTGTACCTAGGCCACTAAGGCACGACAGCCAGGAGTAAGTGCAGGCCACATACTGACAGTATTGAACATACATATACATAGTTCATTGACCCCTGCATATTATGGACAGGAAACAAGTTATCAAGTTGATTGAGACAGCCCTGGGAATGTGTGCTCTGCTGCTTATACCCTAAGAACATTACTGTTACTGCATTTCTATGGGAAAATGTGCTAGTGTGTGTGTGTGTGTGTGGGGGGCACCAGTCAGCTGTCCACATTTGCACAGACTGTGCTGATGTTCCCTTTACATTTTGGTTCCATTTAGCATAGTATGATGCCTGTCTTGGAGACTACAGGCATATCACTAAAGACCACAGGTTAGATTGCAATGGCAGACATTTGGGATTCAGACCTCTCACCCTTCAGAGCCTTACTGCAACTGCAAGACTTGCTGTGATATCACTGTGTAGGTCTGTATGGGCATATTTCATCATTGCCCTCATTTGTGGGCCTTTGTCAGACATTTCTTTATGGTTTTCTGTGGCTGACTTGTTGGGTGAGGCTGAGGGGTGAGTATGGGATCCCCACGTTGACATCCATGCATGTGACATATGATCCCCCAATTTGTTAGCCCCCCCCCACATATATTGCAGTGAGAATTATCACCTAGGGGACTACTGCATTCTCTGGGGAAGCCAATTTTGGGAAGACATTTCCTGTTGTCCCACATAGCAGTTGGTTGTCTGCTGTTATCCCGGTAGGACATCCCATTCCCTTGCATGCATGCAGTGATACCATAGCTATGCTCCCACAACATATTACTCCATTAATTTATTGTTAAAAAGACTGACTTACCTTGGACCTGCAGCAGTTATGAAGACTGTGTTTGAGGACTGGCTCTGTTGGATGCATGCAGTACACAGCCTATATATGGTAAGATACTGGTAGCATGATGTGTGTGGCATCCAGTTTACTGTGTGCAAGTCAGAGAGAGGTATCAGTCCCTGGGTCCCTACAGTGTTAGTGTGTGTGCTATGTGTTGCCTCTTTGCCAAGGCCAGGGCATACTGGGCACACCTCTGCTCTGCCTACAGGAGCAGGCTCAGGGGGTTCCTACTGTAAGTCCCCCTGTGCCTGTGGGGGCCTTGGCAATGGTGGGGGGCTGTCTGGGCCTTCCCTGTGATGTTCCTGCCACAGCTGTTTCTGCAGGATCATATTGTGTAGCATGGCACATACTATGAACATGTGTGCACATGTGGCTGGAGAGTACTGCAGGGCTCCACCAGATATGTCAAGGCAGTGGAACCGTGACTTGAGCATCCCAAACACATGCTCTATAATGTTCCTGGTTTGTGCGTGTGCCTCATTATGGCATTATCCAGTGTGTGTGTGTGTGTGTGTGTGTGTGTGTGTGTGTGTGTGTGTGTGTGTGTGTGTGTGTGTGTGTGTGTGTGTGTGTCTGTCTGTATGTGTGCATGTGTGTATGGAACAGAAGGATGGGAGATGCTTGTGTCAAAATAATTCAATGGTTGCAGATAAGGATCTGCAGTTGCTTAGAGTCATGTAAGTTAGCTGATAAAAAAATCCACCTTTGTTGCAGCAGCAATTATGCTCACATCGATTTTCAGGTAGAGTGGTGCAAACGATATTATGCTATAAACAAAGTTTCTGGGCATCTCCCATGCAAAGTCCAGTGTTTTACTTACAGTAGTATCCATTCTTGTGTGCTGTAGAGGATGCTGGATGTGCCTTGAAAGCATGGCTGAAATGGCATACAACACCACACATTTGCAGACATGGAGCATTATCAAAAGTGTACATAACTTTCTAATGGCACACTTTCACTTCATGGAAACATCTGGTGGCACACTGCAGTGTGAATATGAGACCTACAGTCAGATACTCATGGTGTGTGTCATGTTATAAAATACAATAGTATAGAAGCAACTATAACTTGGTAATATTGCAGTTCTTCCTGACATGTCTTTTAGCAATGAAAAGGATTCAGACAAAAGACTAGTCAAAGGAAATGGCTGCTGTATCCTATGCAAAGGCAGAAGTGGATTTAATTTATTTATTTTATTTATTTAACATTTGTTGACTGGAAAATTCCAAAAAGGACAGAGCCTATTTTCAACAGAGGCCTGGGGAGAAATGCTACAGATGCATGTCTTTGGAATGTGGGAGAAAACCAGAGTATCTGGAGCAAACCCACAAAAACACAGGGATGACATACAGACTCCACACAGAAGGCACCCCAGCTGACAATCAAACTAGAAAACCTCTTGCTGTGAGGTGACAGTGTTAACAGCTGCACCAATTTGCTGCCCCTATTTAATATATTGTCAGACTGGCAATGAGGGAGTATCTGACTCACACTATGACAACAAAAAAGCAGAATCAAAACTGTACATAGATTTGCACAGGCAGACAATGAATCACAGTACATTGTGAACCACACATGACTGTACTCAACCAAGCCAGATGAGTGGGCAGGGTACAGTCCTCATTATTATTTGCACAGGTGGGTGTGTGACTGAGTGAAAAAAAAACAGCAATATTGTCATATGGTAAGGATTATAAGAAGTGGTTGTATTAGCCACTCAGGTAGGTAGCAGATAAAGAGGAGTCAGAGATTACAACCTCTAGGACTTTGGTGGAGTGTCTATGTTGAAAATAATTACTAGGTTTACTGCATAATAGCACTACAGTGCAAGGTTGAATGCATTATGTGTACTGGATGGTATAGCAGCTTGAAAGCATGAATGAGAATCTTGATGTAGCTCCTCACATAAGGTGGCACTTGATAGATACTGTCCATCACCCCAAGGCTGGCTAACAGGCAAAAGAGACAGTATGAATCAGTAGGAATCTGATCAGCCAGCATGGTGAATTATGCTAGCAATGGAGTCAAGGATAAGCACACACCATGCAGCAGTGTGAGCTACCAACAATTTGAACAAGCATGTTTCTTCCATACTCCATGTGTCATGTCAGTCTGCGTGTGTTTCAACTCATAACACAGTTTGTACAGCTACAGCATGTCCTCATACAAGCAATGCAGCATTCTCTCCATGTCTACTATAGTGTTTGCAGCATCTGTCTGTCTCTGTATCATGCATAAGCATATTGAATAATGGATGTGTGGCCCCATACCTGGGAAAGGCCGAGGAGTTATTTCGGAAACAGCTGCCTCTCTCCTATAGCTGGTGCATGCACATTGAAGGCAGTTGACTGATGGATGCCATTCATGGTGGTGACTCCTGCATAGTGACATGGAACTCATACTGACAAGATGCCAAGGACTAAGAACAGTTGCTACCAGAGGGTCAGTATGCTTCTTAACCACCACCTCATATGAGGTTGATGTGCATCTTGCCTGCAATATCAGTATTACTGATAACTAAAGTGTGTCACCTTACTGTACCATATGTATGCTGCCATCATTTTCAGTTGCAAGTGACCTTCTAACTTGAGGCATGTTCTGCCCTGTTATACTGGACCTTCACCAGTGGAACCAGTAAACCCATAAAGATAACATATTTGGAGCAGTGCTGGATCATATGCCTCACTCCCATAATCAGCAGCATATAGACTGGTACAGTCTTCTTATTAGATTAATGTAACAATAGTATACCTACTTTATGGTGCAGGTTACCAAAGTTGCAGCCCCCACAGTACCTAAAAAATAGATACTCATGGATGTTCTGTTGAATAATCCCTTTTTATATGCTAACCTGGTGCATCACCAAACAAAAAGGCTTTAGGGATTCAAAGAAACTGCAAAACAACAAACAAGAATCCCAAAGCAGATGTAGCTAAACCTCTATGAAAAATACACTGAAGACTTGAATCCTGAAGAAAAATTGTATTTATTTAATACTAACAGGTTTGCTGCATCACCAGAAACACCAAAGTAGTCATCATAAGCCCAGTCCTCACATCCAAACCATCATCTGATACAAGGGTTCACTCCTTTACCATGGACAGGGCTATCAGGTATCTTCCACCTGTGTGTGATGCTTCTGAATCAATGGTCCACCTCTTGTGGTGAACCTAAACCCAATGATATATTGTTGTCTTGTCTCTTGGTCTTTGCATGCAGTATCATAACGGTGACCCTGCAATACTCCTTTATTAGTGTCCTGTTATTGCCACCCATGGTACTGATGTTTTGTACAGTGACTTGCCACACTTGATCCAGTAATCCTTGTTGGTTTACCTTATTCCATATTGTCCATGCCATATGTGCATAGAAAGAACAGTAATACCCCCATATCCTAGACTGTGAACTTTTTCAGCCATTGTTGTTTAAAATATGCACACCAGTGAGTCACACGTCATTGTAATTTACATATGTTGAACAGACTTGACACTTTGCTATGCTAGTGCTCTGTGATAAGCTCACAGTGCCTCTGATACAGCCAGGAATCCCTTTGTTGCATATGAGAAAACACATAGCCTTGGGCATGCCATCTTTATGATCTTGACAAATTGGTCAATTAATGGGCATAGCGTGACCTCTTCATTGTACACTAGTGTGATTGCTGCCAGATTTGTGGATGCTCTAATTTTAATGCAGCCCTTTTCCAGCATTGCCAGTCCACTGCTTACATAAATGACATCATTCAATGTCTTGTTATGAAATATTTGATAATTATTGTAATGCTGCAGCATTGTGAATGTTTATGGACTCCTAAAAAATTCTACAGGCAAGACTGAAAGAAGATTGTTCTACATATAAAACTATACACTTTCTTTACATTGAAATTCAGACATAAAACTCAATGGATAGTATTCTGAACAGCCCATTTTGGAGGTGATATGGGACTTGCCCTCTGCAAATGTATGCATGTATGTGTTTGTGCGTGTGTGTGTTTTGCATTCTTGGTTAAAGCAATACAGATTTTTGTTTTATAGATTAAGTTGTCTTGGTAGAATACAATATATATAATTCTATAGATAGAATTGTTGATATACGGCAGGATTCACGATGGCTTGCACGGAGTCTAAGAGTAGTGTAAGACTCCATGCAGCCATCGCGATCCAGGAACAGCCTGAATGTGCATGTAAGAGAGCACCTAAAATGGCTGTTACACGGACAGGGCGTGGATATGCTAATTACCTCACTTGCAGCCAAAAGGCATGCAAATGAGGTAATTTCACGATCCAAGAAGCAGAAACCTGCCCGTGTAAGAGCCATGTTATCTGCAGAAATGTACTCAGTTGATAACTGAGTACCGTTCTGCAAATAACACAATGGAGCCTTGTCAGTTCCAAATAAAGGTTGCAAATGTCCCAGGCAGCATGTCAATGGCCAAATATGTGGCCACTGGCAATGTACCCTGATGCAAACATAAAATAAAAATTTTTTTTTGGCGATCTTAAACGTAGCGCAGTGCCGCACAAACGGGCTGCGCTATAAAAAAAACAGAAAAATAAAAAAATTAAACCTGCAAATGTGGGTTTATGCAAAGCATGAATTTACAATGGAAGGGAATAGTAGGCTAAAACAACATGGCCACCGAGTAGGGGTTGCTAAGGGGGGAAGCGGAGTGTAAGACATGTAACTAAGCATTAGTAGGCAATCCTATGTAAATGAGTGGAAGGATAGTGAATCGTACTGTTACATTGGAAATGAGCACATTCCGTGCAGTGTTGGAGTAGGATAAGGGGGAGTAACAGAGTAGGAGATAGGTGACATCACATGGGGGGAATGTATGAAAGGAATGCAGCTCATTGGAGCACAGTGGCATGTAAAAGCTGTCAGTCAGACATCATGGAAAGAGGAGTGTCAACAAGTAGGCATGGGAAAGCCAAGAAATGGAAGGTGTACACTATGGATAACACCAATGTTTCTTGCAGGGCGTGCATGCGCGCATGTGCACGCTGGTAGGCACGAGTAAGCTAGAGTGTGCATGTGTAAGTGTGAGTGCGTGCGTTTAAGGCAGAATACGCATGTAGGAGCCTGATTAAACACCTGTCAGCTTGTTTGCGCTGGCATGCATGCGTTTTAACCTGAATAAGCAGATTCTAGTCCATCTAAGCATGTGTGCACGCGTGTTATCCACTGTGAGCGTGTTTTTGCTGGTACGTGCGTCGCTCCCCCCTGAGGAAACAGAAGGGAAAAAGGAAGCATGGGAAACAGTAGGAAGCTAGCAGGGATTACTGGCAGAGTCAGCAGGTGAAAACAATCAGAAGAAGGCAATTACACAAGCAGAACAGTAGCCCAGCCCAGCACTTAAAACTCTGCAAACAACAGTGCAGAATGTTTCTCTCAAGAGACACTGCAACAGAGGAGTAAGCTATTAGAAGTGAAAACTGAAAAAGCTTCACTTAGACCAAAAATGCTAGGGGCTGCCATAGCTGTTATAAGGAGACATATGCAACTTGCTGAGGGTGGTGACTATGCAAATGCTGCCAGACAACCCACAGTGAGGAGACGGAGAAGAGTGTACAGGCCCAGGGTCACCTACCAGGGGTTACATGAGCTGGAGATAGTGGAGTGCTATAGAGTGGACAGAGACCTCCTGCAGCAAATTATTGAACTGTGCAGGACACACCTCACACACAGAACCAACAGAGGGGAACCCATCCCAGTGGAAACCAAGGAATGTGTTGGCCTAAGAATACTAGCAACAGGTACCTTCCAGAGACCAACTGGTGATATGATGGGGATATCACAGGCATCAGCATCCAGGGTAATGCACCAGTTCCTGGATGCCATGTCAGCACATGTCGGTGATCATGTATATTTCCCCAATTCCCGTGAGGTATTGGCCAGCAATATGCATCTCTTCCAGCAAATAGCAGAATACCCTGAGGTAGTGAGTGCAATAGACTGCACTCATATACGCATCAAAGCACCAGCTGGTGAGCGAGGTAGGGCCTACATTAACTGCAAGGGCTTCCCCTCCCTCAACTGCCAGGTCGTGTGTGATGCCCAGGGCATAATAATGAACGTGAGTGCTGGCTGCCCTGGAAGCTACCATGATTCCCATATCTGGCATCTGACGCAGCTGTACCAGACATTTGCCAATGGGGACATCCCACATGGTCACTTAGTGGGGGATGCTGGCTATGCATTGGAGCCGTGGCTGATAACACCCATCAGAAATGCACACACACCTGAACAAGAACGCCATAATGAGGCACACGCACAAACACAAAATGTAATCGAGCATGTGTTTGGGCTGCTCAAGTCATGGTTCCGGTGCCTGGACACATCTGGTGGAGCCTTGCAGTACTCACCAACTACATGTACCCAAATTGTCATGGTATATGCTATGCTGCATAATATGATTCTGCGAAAACAGCTGCAGCAGGACCAGCATAGGGCTGGGCTAAACAGCCCCCCACCATTGCCAAGCCAATCACAGGCAGAGCGTGACTCGGAGGAGGAACAACCTGAGCCTGCCCCAGTAGGCAGAAGGAGGCGTGCCCAGTATGCCTTGGCCTTGGCAAAGTGGCAATGCATAGCCCATACACTGGCTCAGTAGGAACCCTGGAAATGATACCTCTCTCTGACTCACACATATAGTAAAAGGGATGCCTAAGTTGACACAACCTGCTATCAAACATATACAAGGAGTGCAGTATGTGCATCCAACATAGACAGCCCTGCAGCACCACCTGAGACATGATTGCCATGTGTTAAGCAATGTAACACCATGTAGTATATGCAAACTTGATGACCCTGACTAACATCCTACCCTCACCAAGCATGATGCCACAATATGAAGACGAGATGATCAATTACAATAATTGGCTTAAGTATTGCTGTTAGTCAAAGGGGATTCAATGTGTGCCAGCCTGGGATGACATGCTGAGCAAGACACGATGCTCCACCTGCTAGGGATGGCATGCACCTATCAGTCCTGGCCTTTTGGATACAGGCAAAGGTTGTTGTCACCCCCACCATGCCTTGAATAGGTAAGGCTCAAAACACAAACCCACCTCCATAGGTATCACAAGGGATAAGAACCTAGATGTAATGCTACCCAATGCCAGAAGTCTAAACTGCAAGATGCATGCAGTCTAAACTCCCCTCAGCATGGAGAATGTTGATATCTGTCCTGTAACAGAAACTGGGTCAAGGCTCACAAGAGCACCCTAACACTACCAGGTTACACCTCATACAGTGCTTTACAGCCCCAAAACATGGAACAAACTACAAAAGGAGGGTGACTAGCAATAATTGTCAAGGATAACCACACCCCCATGTTGATACCACAACAAGAAGCAGCATGGACTATCCATGGTCAAGTAACAGTGGCTAAAACTGCCTCCCAGTTTGTAGCCTGCTACAGACTACCCTCCTAACACCAGGAACTGCACTTGGCCTACGTTGGAACACATAGAAATATCAAGCTCTCCAATCAACATTATATTGGGTGACTGAAAATACTCAAACATAGACTGGGAGCAATATGCCAGCTGCAACACCCTAGGCCAAAGGTTCCTAGAATCCATAAACCAAAATGCTCAGGAACAACGTACCACTCCCACAAGAGGGGTAAGCATACTGGATGTGATAATCAGCAACATGGGTACTCTATGGCCAAATGAGAAGTGTATCCCTCACTGGTAAGATCAGACCATAGAGTAATCACACTGGATATTCACATCCTGACCACAGTCCCTGGCCAGAAAACCACAGTGAAAAATATGTGTAAAGGAAATGTTGCACTCCTCCAAACTGATGTGGAATCCATTAAAGGCCCTGTGCCTGTGGAAAATATGGGCCACACCTCAGAACCCTTTATAAATGCATTCTATGAACACTGTCAGGAATGCATGGATTATGCAATCCCAAATCAAACCAAGGCCCAATACCATACACACAGACATCTGGCATGGTGGACCCCAGCCATTACCAAACCATGCAAGAGAATGAGGAAGCTATTACATGATAGAGCAAACCCAAAAAGGGAAGTAATCTCTGATCAGTATTATGGCAATAAAATATGGCCACTCATAAAATCCACTAAGGCCAGCTACAACAAGTTGAATCTGTGAATCTTGGGCAATGTTACACCTGCCCCATGTACACAGACAACCCCCTCTTCCCCCCAAGAAATACAAATATATGTGAGAGATGCAACCATTTATCCAAACTGGAGGCTGAGCTCTCTCAACTCAGTACTGTCAAAACTAGTCAGGAGAAGTTAACCACACACACCACAAACCAAGTCTCACATAGACCTATCACAACTGCAAACCAAAGACATAAACACACAAAAAACATTCCTGGAGGCTCTAATTAAAAATCCACCAAATCAACAGAGGCCTCCAAAGCAGACACCCAAGCAACCACTACCTCCAAACATAGCACATGCAACACATAGTACACAAAGTCGGTGTGCCAAACAGTCACAGCCCGTAAGGACAAACAACATGCCTGATACACTTGTAATAGGTGACTCCATAGTCAGACACACTGATGTCCCACTCACCAGACTGAACAAGGAAAAGGGTACAGTAAGCTGCCTGTAGGCTGCTACAATCCGCCACAGAACACAAGCATGCAGGTCACTCCAAAGCAAGTACAAATATGACTCAGTCATTGTCCATGCTGGTGTGAATGACCTGAGACATTCCTCCCTGGGCTACATGAAAAGAGACAGAGGAGCTCTCCGATTATGTAGGCCAGGCCGGTATGACTCTGACCCTGAGCAGCATCCTACCCTCACCAAGAATGATGCCACAGTACAAACACAGAATGATCAGCTTTAACAAGTGGCTCAATTACTGGTGTCATTCCAAGGGGATCCAATGTCTGTCTGCTTGGGATGTCATGCTTGACAAGCCATGCTGCTTTGCCAGGGATGGCTTGCACCTGTCACCCCTGGGCGTCTGGATATTGGCTAAGGCTCTTGCCACCTTCATAGTCCCTTTTGTAGGCAAGGCTGAAAAGACAAACCCACCTCCCTAGAAAATATAAGTGGAAAAAACATAAGGGTAATGCTGCTCAACGCCAGAAGTCTAAACCTCAAGATGCACACTCTCAAGGCCCTCCCCAGTATGGAGAACATTGATGTCTGTGCAGTGACGGAAACCTGCATCAAGGCTCCTGAGAGCACCCCAGCACTACCAGGTTATACCTCATATCATGCTGTCCAGCCCCAAAACCTGGACCAAACCACAAAAGGAGGGGGAGTATCCATATTCAGCAAAGATACCCACACGTCCAGGTTACTGACAATGCACGAAGCATCAGAGACCATCCATGTGCAACTAACCGTAGGCAAAACTGCTGTACAGTTTGTAGCATGCTACAGACCACACTCTCAAACCCAGGAACCCCACTCAGCCTTCCTGAAGACACTGGAGAGTATGAATGTCTCTCCAAATACCAAACAAGGTACTCACAAATTACCACATAGGTGGTAATCCATTACGTATGGAAGAAGTAATCAGGGACCTAGGGACACAAGTGGACAGTAATCTCTCATGTGACACTCACATTTTCAACATGGCTAGGAAGACCTTCTATATTGGCAACCTTATAATGAAAGGATTCACATCTACATCAAGAGAGGTCATTGTGTCCCTATACATTTCTCTTATCAGGCCCATAATTGAGTACAATGCCCCATTTGGGATGTACCTTACCCGACACCTGCAGCAGTTAGAAAGACCTCAAAAGTACCTCACCAAGAGGATAAAGGGTCTCAAACATTTGTCATATGCTGCCTGGCTGACGACAGCCCAGCTGTATGCAGTCACATACTGCATACTCAGAGGCGATGTATGCCCGATGTACAAGGCCATGTCCAATACAGAATTAATGAACATGCTCCACCTCAGAAAATCCAAATCCATCAGAGCCATGAGAGTGAGAGATGTCAACCTCAACACATAAATAAATAGGATGTGCTGGAGGGACAGATTCATAACCCAGAGGCTCCCTACACTCTGGAACAGAATCCCACTCCATGTTAGGCAGAGCCCCTCACTGACTCTCTTCAACAGGAATCTTGCCAAGTGGATGGGAGATCATAGATTTACACTGGGGGTCTTCACTGTGTCACGTCTAGACAGAGACACAGTAAAGTAAACCCTAAATGGGCATAATATTCACATAGCAAGGGGTGGCAAAAGCCACACACACTCTGGCTAGGCTTATAAATGCCCTAGGGCAGATAGCCTAGTATGAACCTATGACCTATGAAGATACAAACTGTACAGGACACTAAGGATAATCACAAGGCTTTCTTAACTGATGGTAGGAGCCTTGTTGGGAATTCACAGATATGCTCTGAATTACCAAATATGACAAACAATACACCAAACCCACACACATTGACAACATCCAACCTGACAGGTTCAGTGCAAACCCCCCCCCCAATGCCAAATATTTATCCCAGCAGAGTGCTGACCCCCTGACATTGCAGATGCTGAGGTAACAGCCAGCATCTTCAAAGCAAAACACACAGCATCAATGGTACGAGATGGTGTCCTGGGCTGTGTCCAACATGAACTCCAAGAAGAATGGAATGCCAAATAACACTACTGCTCAGTTTCAGCCTTACCACAGGATATGTACCCAAAGAGCAATGTACAGCAACAGTGGTCCCTCTCCACAAAGGTGGTGCTGGAATGGATATTGCAAACTATCACCCCAGAATCCTGACAAGCTTGGTCTGCAAAGCTATGTTAAGGATCATCATGGACCTCAGAAATAAAGATATTGGGGACCTACAGACACTGGACTCTACCCAGCGTGGCTTTCTTAAGGGCAGATCCTGCCCCATAAACATGTTTGACTCATTTGAAACGGTCATCAAGGCCATTGATGAGGGGAATGTGGTCCACACAGCCTATCTGGACCTTGCAAAAGCCTTCCATACAATACCCCACGTGTTCATTATAGATAAGCTCACCAACTTATATATAAACCCCTATGTCAGTAGATGTGTTGCAAACCAGCCCAAGGACAGAACTGACATGGTCAGAAATGCTGCAGCCATGTCAGACTACAAACCAGCTACAAATGGCATCCCACAAGGCTCGGTCCTGGGACCTCCCTTGTTTGGTATATATTTCCCATAGGTACAGGCCAACATGGAAGGACTGTGTCTGAACAAGTTTGCAGAGGACTACAAACTGAGCACCATATCTGACCCTCCAGCTGACACAAGCATCCTACAAAAGGGCCACATAGAAACAAACAACTGGTGCCAGAGCCATGTCATCAAGCTAATTGCAGAAAAGTGTATAGTCATCCCCTGTGGATAAACAGTAAGTGCCCACCAATTACCACATAGTTGTTAATCCATTAAGTACTTTAGAAGTAATAAGAGACCTGGGGACACAATTTGATAGATATCTTGCATTTGACAACCATGTGGCTGTAGTGGTTACAGAAACATACCATATACCCACCTAATCATGAAGGTAGTCAGATCTAGATCAGGGGAGGTCATCATGCCTCTTCAGTCATCCTTCATCAGCCTCACAATTGAGTACAATGGCCCCTGTGGGATGTACCTCAGCAGACACCTCCAGCAACTGGAAAGACCCCAAAAGTACCTCACCAGGAGGATCAAAGAGCTCAAACAGATGCCATGTGTTGCCTGATTAAACAAACTGCAGCTCCACACAGTGCCATACTGCCTGCCCAGAGGCAATCTGTGCCTGATGTATAAAGCCATGCCCAAGCTGGAATCAATGAACATGCTGCACCTTGTACAATCTGAATGCCAGTGAGCTATGCACATGAGAGACCTGAACCCCAGCACTGACATACATAGGACATGCTGTAGTGATTGATCCATAACCCAGAAGCTCCCTCCAGTCTTGAGTAAACTCCCAGTACAGGTTAGCCAGAGAGTCCTTCATTGACTCTCCTCAAGAGGAATCTTGATTAGTGGATGGGAGATGGTAGGCTTACCCTGGGTATCACTGTTATGTCACGGGTAGACAGAGGCACAGTATACTAACCTTGAAATATGTCATGGCAAAATCCAGTTACAATGTGTGTTGAAGGACAAACACACTCTCTGACTAGCAGTAGAAATGGCCTAGGGCACATCGCTAGTGTTTGTCAATGTCCACCCAAGTTGCAGAATACACTACCAATGTTGGACAAGCCAGGTTTAAGTAGTCCATATCTGAACAAAATGCAACATGGTCATAGGTGCACAACTGGCCCTTAACCAGTCTTATGTGCTCACTATGAATATTTAAAGCAGTGATAGGACTGAAACCCAGGATACTGTCCACCACAGTGAAAGTACTGAATCAGTACACTATACGATATTACAGTGTTTGGTCAGTATGAAAGGATGTTGACAACTGTATGCAAACTATCCCATGGAAACCCTGCAGGCACAGTATAATCCCTGTTGGGTTCAGACACAAAGCAGTTGGCAAGTAAGTACACAACATGACTCCCAACACACAACTATAAATGTGAAATATTGTTGAAGTTCACACACAACCACAAATGTGGTGGACTGCAGATTTCAACATATGGAAAGCTCACACTGGGCATGCTCGCACACTTAGGCCACGTCTCAGTTTAGCAGTTGGCCACACATATCTGGTATTTGTAAGTATTAATCCAGGAACCAACCACAATACAGCAATCTGCCCAGTGCACACAGTTAAATGACTGCAGAGACATAAGTTAAATAGTGGATCCCTCTCATATTCAAACATCTTCCACAGATACACAAGTTGTTCATAGAAACCGGGAAAGCTATGGCAATAAAGACCTGCAAACAGTTTATCAGCAACAAATATTGTGCATCTGAAAATTAAACATATGGGTGTAGAGGTCAATACTAGGCTGTTTGCCCTAGGGAATACAAGCTTAGCCAGAGTGTGCTTGGCGTCTGCCTCCCCAGTACAGTAGGCTACCGTGCCTCTGTAAAGTAGGTCACAGAAGGCACCGTTTAAGGCTAGTGTGCTGTGCCTCCGTCAAGCAGGGACACAGTGGAGATCCGAAGGGTTGAATTTGCAATGTCACATCCATGTGGCTGGTGTTTGCTGGAAGAGGGTTGGCGAGGACTTATAACAGTAATTGGGTGCTAATTACAGACTGAGGGGAGCATTATCTGCAGTGTCTGGACAATTTCACTGTCAACACTTTGACGTGATCAGTTTGAGGGATTGAAGTGTCGTGCCAATACTGTTCAGAGACATCCTCCCTCTGTGGGATATTGCTCTGTAATGTATTAGCTCCCTCCTTCTGTTGTACAGCTTATATATGGCTGGTGTACACCAGACAGGTCTCCTGTTGTGGAGGAGTCATGGGTTTATTTGGGATAGCATGATCAATGCAAACCTTCCAGATGCTCATAGAATGCAATTGTCAAGGATTATGCAGAGTGGCCTGTATAATCCCCCAACATGGGTCCTTTGAAGTCTTCCACCCCAGTCTTCACAAGTGCAAAGTCTGCTTTTGATAAATACTTTGTTTGCAGTGACTCCCTTGCCTGGGGGTGGGGATGGGATATGGATGTCCAGGGAAAGTTGGGTATAGTCAGATATTAACAATGGTGGTCTACCTCTGGTGTGGAACATAGAGTCCCCATGTTGCAGATGGTCAGGTCCAATATGTATTCCCCCTTGTGGCTGTGGTGAGTGGTCCTGCCATAGCACATGGATTCACAAATTGTAGTGGCTGTAGGGTGATGTTGTTGAGGCCTGAGTAGTTCCCCCACACAATATACCTGTACCTGACGTTAACCAATGTAATGGTGTATGTGAACACTTTCATATCCTACACTGTTCCCAGGGAAGCAAAGTGTGTGTCCTGGATATGGGAGGGGTGGTCTGAACTGGTTGTGTTGTGTGTTACAGGTCCTGTGGTCACGAAGCATGGTATAAAACATAACCTGGCAGTGCTGATGTGCATATGTGACCCTGAAGTAGGCGGCTGTTAATACATATATATGCTATCCCCCTAACTGACAGATAGTAATAGATGTACATACTTCTATATAAATAATGATGTCAGCACCCTATATATACTGCAGGAGAAGAGTAGGTACCCAGTAATTCGAATAGCGCGCTCTGCTAATGTGTCTCTCTCAAGTGTCATAACATAGTTATGTAGGGGTTTGAATCCTGCAAATGCTGTGTGTGTTTAGATAAGGGGGGTTAGTGCATATGCAATTCTGTGTGAAAGAAATGTCCCTTTCGGCAACTAGAAGAACACACTACATGATGCACATTCCTCTTTCTAAACACTGATGATGTCAGCACCCTATAAGTACAGCAGGAGAAAGCAAACCTCACAGTAATGCAAATAGTGCGCTCTGCTAATGCGTCTCTTTCAAGTGTCATAACATAGTTAGGTAGGGGTTTGAATCCTGCAAATGCTGAGTGTGTTTGGGTGAGGGGTTTAGTGTGTGTGCAATTTTGTGTGAAAGAAATGACCCTTTTGACAACTAGAAGAACACACTACATGATGCACATTCCTCTTTCTAAACACTGATGATGTCAGCACGCTATAAGTATAGCAGGAGAAGGGAAACTTCCCAGTAATGCAAATAGTGTGCTCTGCTACTGCGTCTCTCTCAAGTGTCATAACATAGTTAGACAGGGGTCTGAATCCTGCAAATGCTGTGTGTGTGTTTGGTTGAGGGGGGTTAGTGGGTGTGCAATTCTGTGTGAAAGAAATGTCCCTTTTGACAACTAGAAGAACACACTACATGATGCACATTCCTCTTTCTAAACACTGATGATGTCAGCACCCTATAAGTACAGCAGGAGAAGAGAAACCTCCCAGTGATGCGAATAGTGCACTCTGCTAAGGTGTCTCTCTCAAGTGTCATAAAATAGGTAGGGGTTTGAATCCTACAAATGTTATGTGTGTTTTTGTCACACAGTCTGTCCATGTGTGTGGGTGTTGCTCTTAATATTGTATGACATAGATTATATCAGTAATGTCAATGCACACATGAGGTATGTGTGTGCCACATAGACATATGTACCTGTGACCTTAAATAGTTCCCATGTCTGAAGCCTGCCTCATGTGAATACATGGAATTTGCATTACACAACTTTATGACTGTGGTTTTCTGTGCAGGGGCTGCATTTGGTATGTGAATAGTGAGAGTAGTCTATGGTGTCATCTTACCAGCGAGGGATACACTTCTTGTCTGGAGCATATAGTCCACATGGTGATGATCAGGTGCAGCATGTTTTCCCCTCTTGTGGGAGTGGTAACAAGTTGTTCCATAGCAATTGAGTGTATGGATTCTAGGAACCTTACACCTAGGGTGTTGGAGCTACAGTAATGCTCCCAGTCTATGTGTGGGTAAATGAAGCTGCCCAATATATTGTTGTTTGGAGGCACCTGCAGATATTCATGTATTCTTAAGTAGGCCAAGTGGGTTACCTGGGTTTTGGAGGGTGGTCCATAGCAGGCTATGAACTGGAAGTCAGTTTAACCCACTGTTAGTTGCATGTGGATAGTCTGTGATGCATCACACTATGGCAACAACCTGGGAGTGTGGGTATAGATTCATAGGTTCATACTAGGCTATCTGCCCTAGGGCATTTATAAGCCAAGTCAGAGTGTGTTTGGCTTTCACCACCCAGTTTAGATTAATGTTGCTATGCCCTTTTCTGAGGTTAGTATACTGTGCCTCTGTCTAACATTGACACAGAAGTGATACCCGGGGTACACCTACAATCCCCCATCAACTCATCATGATTCCTCTTGAAGAGAGTCAATGAGGGACTCTACCTAACCTGGACTGGGATTTTATTCCAGAGGGAAGGGAGCCTCTGGGTTATGAATCTGTCCCTCCAGCATGTCCTATTGATGTCAGTGCTGAGGTTCAAGTCTCTCGAGCGCAAAGCTCGATGGGAGTTTGATTTTCTGAGGTGCAGCATGCCCATTACTTCCAGGTTGGACATGGCATTATACGTCTGGCACAGATCGCCTCTGAGCAGGCCGTATGCCACTGAGTATGGAATTATGTTAACCGGGCAGCATATGGCATCTGTTTGAGCCCTTTGATCCTCTTGGTGAGGTACTTTTGGGGTCTTTCCAGTTGCTGCAGGTGTCTGGTCGCCAAATGAGAGATTGATATCAACTTCGGTCCCCATGTTCCTAATTACTTCTTCCGTACGTAATGGATTACCACCTATGTGGTCATTTGTGGCCACTTTGTTTTTGCCAGAGGGGATGACTATACACATTGTGGCATTTAGGTTGAGGCCATGGCTCTGGCACCAGTTGTCTGTTTCTATGAGGCCCTTTTGGAGGATGGTTGTATCGGCTAGAGAGTCAATTATAGTGCCCAGTTTGTGGTCATCCGCGAACTTGGTCAGCCACAGTCCTTCCGTGTCGGCCTGTACCGCCGAGACATATATACCGAACAGGAGCGGTCCCAGGACTGAGCCTTGTGGGACACCACTTGTAACTGGTTTGGAGTCTGACATGGCTCCAGCAATTCTAACCATGTGGGTTCTGTCCTTGAGCCAGTTAGCAACCTATCTAGTGACATAGGGGTGTATATTTAAGCTGGTGAGCTTATCTATAATACCCGAGTGGTGTGGGTATTGTATCGCAGGCTTTTGTGAGGTCCAGGTAGGCTGTGTGGACCACCTTCCCCTTGTCAATGGCCTTGGTGACTGTTTCAAAGAAATCAACCAGGTGTAAGAGGCAGGATCTGCCCTTAAAGTCACACTGGGTAGAATCCAGTGTCTGTAGGTCCCCAATATCTTTATGTATGAGGTCCATGATGATCCTTTCCATAGCTTTGCAGACCAAGCTAGTCAGGCTTATGGGGTGATAGTTTCCAGGATCCGTTGAGGCACCACCTTTGTGGAGAGGGACCACTGTTGCTGTACGCCACTGTTTGGGTACATAACCTGTGGTAAGGTTAAGATTGAACAGTAGTTTTATGTTTGGGTTTAGCTCATCTTGGAGTTCATGTAGGATGCAGCTCGGGACACTGTCTGGTCCCATTGATGCTGTGTTATTTGCTGTGGAGAGGGCGGCTCTTACCTGAGCATCTGAGATGTCAGGGGGGCAGCACACTGCTGGGATAGATATTTGCCCTTCTGGTGGGGAGGGGGGGAGAAGTTTGTGCTGAACCTGTCAGCTAGGATGTTGGCAATGTCTGTGGGTCCAGTGTAGTCTTTTGTCATTTTGGACTAATTCTGAGCATATCTGGGAATTCCCACCCAGGTTCCTAACATAACTGAAGAAAGCCTTCTGATTATCCTTAGTGTCCTGTGCATTTCATCTCTCAAAGCTGTCCTTAGACAATTTTATGAGTGCCCGTAGTATTTTGCTAACACTGAACAGAGATGCCTCCCCTTTTTGGGGTTTTTCTCTATCATGTAGTAGCTTCCTCCTTCTATTGTATAGTTTGGTTATGGCTGTGGTCCACCAGACAGGACATCTGCTTTTGTAGGATTGGGTCTTGTTTTTATTTGGGATTGCATGATCCATGCATTCCTGAAGGTGTTCATAGAATGCGTTTATAAAGGATTCTGTGGTCTGGGCCATATTTTCCACAGGCCCAGGGGCTTTAAAGGATTCCACCTCAGTTTTGAGGGGTGTGGAATTTGCTGTAGAGACGTTTTACACTGTGGTTGTGTGGACAGGAGGTGGGGTTGGGATGTGAATATCCAGTGAGATTGGTTTATGGCCTGATCTTACCAGTGAGGGGTACAATTCTGGTCTGGAGCATAGAGTCCCCATGTTGGTGATGAACAGGTCCTGTATGTTTCCCCCTCTTGTGGGAGTGGTAACAAGTTGTTCCATAGCATTTGAGTGTATAAATGCTAGGAACCTTTGAGCTAGGGTGTTGGAGCTAGAGTAATGCTCCCAGTCTATGTTTGGGTAGTTGCAGTCCACCAATATAATGGTGTTTGGAGAGACCTTCATATTTCCAGTGTTCTCAGAAAGGCCAAGTGGGTTTCCTGGGTTTGGGAGGGTGGTGTGTGCCAGGCTATGAACTGGAAGGCAGTTTTACCCACTGTTAGTTGCACATGGATAGTCTCTGATGCTTCGTGCTGTGCCACCAACCTGGAGGTGTGTGTATCTTTGATGAATATAGATACTCCCTCTCCTGTTCTGTTTCGGTGCAAGTTTTGGGGCCGACAAGCATGGTATGAGGTACAACCTGGCAGTGCTGGGGTGCTTTTGGGAGCCTTGAACCAGGATTCTGTTACTGCACAGATATTGATGTTCTCCATGCTAAGGACAGTTTCCAGTGCATACATCTTGAGGTTTACACTGCTGGCGTTGAGTAGCATTACTATTAGTTTCCTATCCCTTGTGATACCTATGGAGGTGGTTTTGTCTTTTGAGCCTTGCCTAAAAAAGGCACTATGGGGGTAGCAAGAGCCTTTGCCAATATCCGAAAACTCATGGGTGACAGGTACAAGCAGTCCCTAGCAAAGCATTGTGGCTTGTCGAGCATGTCATCCCAGGCTGACAGGCACTGGATCCCCTTTGAATGACACCGAAACTTAAGCCAATTGTTGAAGTTGATCATCTTGTCTTCATATTGTGGCATCATTCTTGGTGAGGGTAAGATGCTACTCAAGATCAGGATCATACCAGCCTGGGCCACATGCTCAGAGAGCTCCTCTATGTCTCTTGTCATGTAGTCCAGGGAGGTAGTTCTCAGGTCATTCACACTGGCATGGACACTGACTGAGTCATATTTGTACATGCCTTGGAGTGACCTGTGTGCTTGTGTTATGTGGCGGATCATAGCACCCGACAGGCATCTCACTGTGACCTTCTCCTTGTTGAGCCTGGTGAGCGGGACATCAGTGTACCTGACGATAGAGGCACCTATTACAAGTGTATCAGGTGTGTTGTTTAGCCTTAAGGGCTGTGACTGTTCGGCACACTGGCTTTGTGAGCTATGTGTTGCACGTGTTCTGTTCTGGGGTAGCGGTTGCTTGTGTTTCTGGTTTGGAGGTGTCTGCTGCTTTGGCAGAATTTTATTTAGAGCCTCCGAGTATGTTTTCGTGTGTTTATTTGTTTGGATTGCTGTCGTGGTAGGTCTGTGTGAGACTGGAATTGTAGTGACTGTGGTTTCCTTCTCCTCCTGACAGGTTTTGCCAGTACTGAGTTGAGAGAGCTTAGCCTGCAGTTTGGCTATATGGTTGCATCTCTCACATGTGTTGGAATTTGTTGGGAGGAGTAGAGGGTTGTCTGTGTACATGAGGCAGTTGTAACATTGCCTCTAGATTCCCAGATTCACCAGCTGGACCGGAGAGGAGATTGACAACTAACCTTTGGACATGCTAGAATAGTATTGGGAATTCCTTTATAATTAACAACAAAAAAGGGCCAATGGGGAACAAGGTACTCAAGGTGAGTTTGTGAGGGTGTAGTGCTTTTAATTTGTTAGTGCTGGCATATATAAATGCTTTAGTGAGCAAGTGACAGGTAACTCAAATGCAATGTGTTACAGGTAACTTAAATGCAAAAATGACAAACAGTAACTTTCTGTCAAGTGAAACAAGGAAATACGTACAGTAAGCAATGCAGATGTTTACTAGGGATCCGCAGAGGCCCTGTAAAGTTGTGTTTCAGATGGAATTAGTGTTTCTGGGAAATAACAAGCAAACAAGCATACAAACAAACTACATTCAGCATGCCTGGATCTAGTCTATGCTACAGCAAACAAGGTGTACCAATTTCAGTAAGAAACAGTTCAAATATGCAGGCATTATAAGCCTTTAGCCAGAAATTCCCAGCTCAGACGGGCAGAGTCCAGCCTCTCCTCCCACAAGAGTGCAGACGATGAACTTTCGTAATGTAAAATAACTGGCCTGAAGCCCAAGTGCTTAAACCAGAACTAATACACATTTAGAATAACAGACACTGAGCCCTCAATCAGCAGTTCCCAACTTAGTAGGATGTATGCTACCTGTCCTGCCACCACAGTATCCTTGACATTTAATGAGACTCACCTCCTGTCATAGTTAGTTCTGTGTTTCGGGGCTGTCAAGCATGGTATGAGGTGTAACCTGGTAGTGCTAGGGTGCTCTTGGGAGTCTTGAACCTGTTGTCTATTACTGCACAGATATCAACATTCTCCATGCAGAGTAGAGTCTGGACTGCATGCATCTTGCAGTTTACATGTCCATCATTGAGTATCATTACTTCCATTTTCTTATCCCCTGTGCTTCCTATGTAGGTGGCCTTCTGTTTACAGCCTTACCACCGGTATGCAAAGATGTGCAGACATTACACTATGGTAATTAATAGGGGTGTACCAAACAATACAATGGCAATCATACTGTTAATGCATCAGGCATGCTGGGATATACCCACAATGATATCATTACACTGTACAGTTGACAACATGATAATATTACTACACTTCTATGTAGTCACCCTGTGCATCAGCACCATGTTAACCGGTTCCTGCATCGATGTTACAGATTGCAGGAGGTGGCACAGTTTCATCATATGCACAGGGTGTGTACTTGGTATGCCTGAGTCTGCCACTGATACAACCAATCAGCAATGTTGATGCAGTGTGTGCGTGCATGTGTTAGCCCTAGGTGTTAGCATTATGCATGTGTGTATGCATGCACACAGTTCCACCTCATGGCTGCCATATACGGGTGTTTATGGACAGCCACAGACTGTACCTGCCAGGTCATACAGATCACTGTCTCTGGCCACAGGCACAGTACCTGTGCCTGGCAGGGGTGCTACGGACAGTATCAGGTACTAAGCCAGACTGGGTACTGTCATCAGAAGCAGTTGGTTGATGACTGGAGACATGTCCCTGCTGGGACTGTCCAGAGCCATGTGCACGTGGTCTCCTAGGGTGTTCTGATGACAGCACAGACCCAGCATTGCTGGGGCTGGTACTGGCACTATGGGAGCGGCCTCAGGTTTGTTGTCATCTGCGATGACTGCTAGCTGCTGTTGTTGCTGGCATACATACACATTGATGCCTCAAACATCCTGCATTGCCCTGCCTTATGGACATGTAGTTGTGGAACAGATCTAATGTGTTCCCCCAACGTCTGTCAATGACCTCGGTGAAATTACGGATGGCAGCCGCAACGTCATGCATAGTGTCATTCATAGCAGTGTGATATGCTCTCAGCTCCCTCAGACCCCGTCTGGTGTACCGTTCCATACGTGACTGTGCCTGCATTACAGCCCGGAACATAGCTGAGGTTGTATGACCTCTGTGGGCACATCTGACAGGGGCAGTACAACCACAGATGCTCCCACGAGAACCCCTGGACATCTGCCTGTGTGGTACCATGTCAGGACTCTGGCCATGGCTGCTGTGAGGGGATGCATGTGCCACTGATACCACATTACCCTGGTCAATGCCCACTGTATGCTGTCCATCACCTAGGGACATTGGTGACAATGGATGTATTGGCAGGATGACTGCGCATTGATGGGGTTGACAGCTGTGTACTGTCGATTGGCTGACCAACAACGGACCCTGGCACACCTCCCTGTGCCATTACACAGGTATCATCATTATCACTATCCCCAGCAGCGGATTCAGGTTCCCTGCTGCACACCACCAGAGCAACACCAGAACCTGTGAGAGGAAGACAGGAAACACAGTTTACAATGTGTACACAATGTTACCACAGATGCACGCACATGCAGACATGGGCACATGCGCATGCGCACATGCACACATGGGCACATGCACACATGGGCACATGCACACATGCACAGATGGGCACATGCACACATGCACACATGCACACATGCACACATGCACACATGCACACATGGGCACATGCACACATGGGCACATGCACACATGCATACATGGGCACATGCACACATGCACACATGCACACTCCTCAGTACATGAGATACAAGCACACAGACACAAACACACCTGCAATCAAACACATAGCAATACCGTTTGAGGGTATTATTACTATTATAATCATTAGTATTAAAGGTATTGTTATTACACACTCACCAGCATGGATTGGCTGCCTTGCTGTTACACCAGAGGGACCTGCACTAATAAGACATGTATTGTCAGTGGGCACAACTGTGCCATTGATACTGTGAGTATGATACAGTTCAGTAGTACAACAGTTGGTTTTCACAGGTCTACTGCTGATATTGAGAATATCACTCTTGCACAATAACTACCAGGATAGCAGCTACAAACACAGTACACAGCTCACACATGCATAAACTACCAGTGTAGAGAACAGTCAACTATAGATATGGCATGTTACCTGCACGCTCCAAGTCCTCATGCTGGGTGGCTCCAGCCTCCATCATTACACATGTGTGTGGATGTTGTTGTTGTTGGGCTGGAGCCACAACACTTAGGCAGAGCCCCTCCAGTCTGGTGGGGGGGTGTATATCCGCCCCACCACCTGTAGCAAGCTGTTGCCTGTGGATATCAGATGCACGCTGACAGACATTTCTAATTAAATCACTGCAGTGATGGCGTACCTGCTCATATGTCCAGTTATGCATGCCTATGTCATTTACCCGATGGACAAGGCCTTGCCACAGTGCAGCCCTCTCCTGCTGGTTCTGGCTGGTGCAGGAAAAGAGTGTGTCAAAATTCCACACCAGGCTATGGTGTATCTCCTCTTCCACTGCAGCAGAGTACGTGGGGTTGCGCTGGTGCACCATCGCCCTGGAAGAAAAAGAAAAATATGTGAGCAAGTGAAATGGCACACATAATACTCTACTGTAATGATATCACTGAACTGCCATATATAGCATCTGTCTGTCTATTGGGGGATACACATGTAAATGACCACATATCAGTGCTCAGCCAACAACTGTGTGACAGTGCCTGGCACACTCCATACAACAAACAAGTATACTCCAGCAGTCGGCACACTGTTTGAGTCCAATGCACAGCCTCACACTGGGGGTTTGTATCAAGGTAATGTATGGGGAACATTGTCAACCCATGCAATGCATGCAATGCACAGTACAAATTTCACTGGTAATGCATCGTAGTCTTTGTTGCCATAACCATACCTACACCGCAGTCACATACAGGGAACCACAGCACAACATATGGCAATGTAGTAGGTTTGTATTCCAATACATGACACATCTTTCTCTGGCCTCACACCAAGGACACACACTACCATGACAGACACAAAGTCATGCAGAGCAATCACACCATTACAGACCTTGCACACAGTCAGTGGCACACTCATTCCACCTCACATAGTTGGTATTGCAATGAGTACATGTGTGTGTGTGTGCATTGTGTCATAGGCAGGTAGTATGCTATTGGCCCTGGGCCTACAGCAGCATACTGTTATGCTACCCTGCCCCTTGGGACACATGTAATGTGATTTTACTTGCTCCTGTCAAACAGTTACACAGGGTGACTCATATGGCATATTACCTATCTGCATAACATTCAACAGGGGTATGTCTGACATCTACTAATGGGGAGCCTTGCTTCTTAATGCTGGGTGGTTTACTCCAGGGTATGGCTTATTTGTGGGTAGGAACCTGTACCTCCACCATGTGCTCTTTACTGCGGTGCCAAGGATGACAGACATAGGTCATTTAGGCTGGGGATATTGTGAGGTGTTACCATGGTTGTTGGACAACTGTTATGGGTGTGACTTAACTATGTATATCCAGCAGTGGTAACCTCTGTGTAGGTAGTATGAGAGGCACTCTATCTGTGGTTTTGTCAGTCACTCTGCATAGGTAATGTGTTTGAGGGCATTATCACTGTTTGTTAGGTATGACTGTGTCCTTCTCCCTTTCTGTAGTTGTCATGGGAGGTGCATACTGTGTAGGACATTGTGAGGTGTAAAGGGGTACAGTGACCTACATTTCCCTAGCTGACACACCATTTCTGCTGACATGTACCATGTACAGGTATTACAAGACTAGTGTGCCACTGTGAATATCAAAGGGGAGGCTATTGTACACTTGTTTTCCATGTTCCCTCCTGACACATCCAGTAGTAGGCAGGCAACCACATATGTGGTGGTTAGTGGTGCAAGTGTTTTGGAATGGGGTATGGTACTCCAGTATCCACACTGGTGTTCAGTCCATGCCTTTGTCACCAGGCACCTGTTGCAATACATCTGCACACATGTGCCTCTCTCAGTATATATATATATATGTATATATATATATATATATATATATATATATATATATAGAGAGAGAGAGAGAGGGGGGGGGGAGAGAGAGAGAGATATTCATATACATACATATCTGTAGACATTCATATCTGTCTGTATATGTGTATGTATCTATATATGTCTATATATGTATGTGTCTATTACATATATATGTATTAACATATTCTATCTATCTATATATGTCTATCTATTTCTACATCCCTCTCTATCTATGTATACATATATACATATTATATATAGATACATATATAAATATACATACATATACATATAATATATATATATATATATATATATATATTTATATATATATATATATATATATATATATATATATATATATATATATATATATATATATATATATATATATATATACCTTATTATTTACACATACGAATACACACAGTAACATACTGCTAAACATCCTATACTGTACATCCTACATTGTACGTTGCACTACAACCTGCATCGATATGTGCACATAGCAACCTTCACATACATATGTATGTCCAGCCTTCAGTAACAGTTGCAGTATGTCCCCTGCCCTATGCACATCTTCATATATATATAGATACAGACTGCTAACACATATGGAGGGTTCACAGTATGTAGACTATTACATTATTAGTTTACATTACCTTTGTTTGTCACTGCTGTTTATGATGGCTTGCTGCTTGGTGGCCTGCTGCTGGTTAGCTTGCTGTTTTGTATTGTTTTATTTTAGGTGGCTGTCTCTGTGTCTATTTTTCTGTTTTTCTGTTTTTTTTTTTTTCTCTCTGTCTCTCCCTCCGGATGTTGCAATGAAAGTATTGCATGTGTGGACTGGGGGTACAGGCTGCTTTTGTAGGTATATGCACATGTGCATGTGATGGCCTCTGCACCAGTTGTTAGCCAGCATTTACTAATTGCATGCGGCCTGCTATGTGGTAATTGCAGTTCTCACTGTGATTTCATGACAGTGCTATAAAATGTTAGGTTAGGTAGCATAGCCCTTTCAGATTTTCAAGGTGGGGACCATGCTAGTATGCTGTGGGCACTTGTTCTGTGAGTGTAAAGGTTGGTATGTCTCTCATATTTCAGGCTGTGTTGTAGGCACTGAAATGCATGTTGTACTGACACCTGACTATTGCTTCCTCCAGTTTATTCTTCTCAGTGTGTATGTTAACTGACACCTAATAATACTAATACTGTTTAAATGGGAGTATGTGCTTTCCTGTGGGACTTGTGGAGTAACTGGTATACAGCAGTGGCTCTTGCAATTTGTTGCTATGGCTTCACTATTTGGCCTTTACATTCACTCCTTGAATGCCTGCTAGGTGTTTTTACTGGAATGTGTTGCTATGGCTTTCCTATTTTCCATTTACATTCACTCCTTGTAATGCTTGCTATATTTCTTTCAGCAGCAATTCCTTATATGTTTGTTGTGGTTTGGTGGTACTGCATGCAGTCTGGTCTGGCCAAGGTGTGGGGCTTGACACCTACAAGGGTATTTTATTTTGCTGCTTAGCAGTAGTGGGGCCTTGTACTTTGTACTAACAGTTATGGATAACAGGCACATGCAGCGCTTGTAAACTGCTATACTGTCCTTATTTTATTAGTTGGATGCCTCCTTTAATATTTGTGGGTTGTACACCTACATGTGGGTGTGCTTGTGGAATCTATTCTACAGCTATTCACAGAGTGTGTGACAGCAGACAGAATGATATGCCTGTGAGTTTGTGACACTTGCAGGCCTCAGATACTCTCAGGTGTATCTTTTATCAGCCTCAGGGTTTGGTACATATCAGTGGGATACACCCGTGATATATTTCAGATATTCTGCAGTTGTGACTGTGGGGTATTTTGAGCATATGTATTACTACACCATTTCTGACATGCAAGTAGTGCATACTTTCAGTAATTGACAGTTACCATTATGTGGGATTCCACACCTTTCTGCCTACTGTTAGTACATTTCACAGGGAGTCAGTGGGGCACAGTTAAAGTACAGTTTTGTACCTACCATAAATATAGATGTTCGAGTGCTTATACAGCTGTAGTCATAACAGATGGGTTATCCTGCCATCAGGTGGGTCCTCGGTCGGCCGAATTCCAAAGTCTAGGTCTGGCGTTGGTTGTCGTCGCTTCTTCCCTGATGTCAGTGCGGCAGGGGTATAAAAGAACAAGCCGACGCCATCTTCTTCAGTTTTTCTTGCCCCAGATGTCAGGTACCCCCAGAAGGAAGGCAAAACATAAACTTATGCAGTCATGCAATATAGAATAATCAAAAAACAGTAGTTTGCAAGCAAATACACCATAAAAGAAAACACCAAATAGGTTGTATGAGAAGGTGTTTATCATAAGGCCTGTCCTAAGAGGGGATGGAGGGAGGGAAACCTGGACTGCAGCTGTATAAGCACTCGAACATCTACATTTATGGTAGGTACAAAACTGTACTATGTTCATCATGCATACAGCTGCAGTCATAACATATGGGTAGAATCCCAAAGCTAAAAAGGGGTGGCAGGCACTAAGTGGAACTAGGAGGAGCAAGGATGCCCTGCAAGACTGCTGTGGCAAAGCCCGCTCTAGATTTAGAGTATAGTGGAAGGTGATAGTGCTTGGAGAAAGTGTGCACTGAACTCCAAGTGGCTGCTTCCAAAATGTCCTTGGTAGGAACCCCCTGAGGAAAGCTGCAGAGGTAGCTGTGGCCCTTGTGGAGTGGGATCTGATGCTTGAAGGCACAGTTTTTCCATGAAATGAGTAACAAAAGCATATGCAGTGGGCTATCCATTTTGATATTGTCTTTTTGGAGATAGCCTTTCCTTGAGCACCTGTAGCATAGGACACAAAGAGTTGCTCGGATTTCCTGAATGGCTTTGTCCTGTCCAAATAATAATGAAGTTGTCTGTGAATGTCCAAGGAATGCAGTAGTCTTTCCCCTTTGTTTTGTGGGTTAGGGTAAAAGGTAGGTAAGTGGATAGTCTGATTCAAGGCTACACTGGATACTACCTTTGGCATAAAGGTAGGGTTGGTTCGTAAGGAAACTCTGTCCTGATGGAAAATGATGAAAGGTTGTACAGCCATGAGGGCCTGCAGTTCCGAAACCCTGCGTGCTGAGGTGATAGCCAGAAGGAAGGCTGTTTTCCATGATCAGTATTGTAGTTCTGTTGAAGCAGCTGGTTCAAATGGAGGAAGGGTCAGCTTTTCCAATATGAAGTTGAGGTCCCAAGCAGGAACTGGTGGTTTCCTTGGGGGTTTTATATTCTTAGCCCCTCTGAGGAACTGTCGTAAGAGAGGATGAGAGAATAAAGGAGGGTCTGTGTTGTATTGTGCAGAAATGGCTGAAGCATGGATTTTGATGGAGGAGAACGGAAGTCCACTGTTTAACATCTCAGCTAGGTACTGTAAAATTTGAGGTAAATTTATTACCCAAGGATTCTTGCCCTTTTTCTGATTCCAGGCACAAAACCATTTCCATTTGGCGGAGTAGGCTTTTCTAGTAGAAGGCCTTCTGGCCTCCAAGATGACATCCTGCACCTCCTTGGAGAGGAGGGTCTGTTGGGAAATCAAGGGATTCTCCATGCAGCTAGATTTAGGGTTTTGAGCTGGCTGTGAAGAGTTTTGAAGTTGTGCTGGGACAACAGAAGAGGAACTAGAGGTAGGATCTATGGTGGTGAATGCAACAGGCTCTTCAGGAGTGGATACCAGTGTTGTCTTGGCCAGTCTGGAGCAATGAGAATCATTTTCAGCCTCTCTGCTCTGGTTGTCCAATTGAAAGAAAGTGCGTCCACTTTCCAGGCCTGTGGATGATAGGTCCTTGAACAAAATTTTTTCAATTGGTAATTTCTGTGGGTAGCAAAGAGATCTATGTCTGGCTGTCCCCATGCCTGAGTTATCTTTGCGAAAACTTGAGGATGCAACTTCCATTCGTGTGGATCTGTCATATTTCTGCTTAGGTTGTCTGCCAGTGTGTTTTCCTTCCCTGGCAGGAATTGTGCCTGAAGTTGGATTTGCAATTCCAGAGCTGTGTTCCAAAGGGTCATGGCTAGTCTGCACAGGGGGTATGAATGAGTTCCCCCCTGTTTGTTTATGTACCACATCACTGTGGTGTTGTCTGTCCTTATCAATAGCTGGCCTGGATGCAGTAGGTCTTTGAAGGCCATAATAGCATTTTGGACTGCTAGCATTTCCTTTTGGTTGATGTGTACGTGTTTCTCTTTTTGGGACCACTTTCCCTGAATGCACTGATCTGTCATGTGTGCCCCCCAGGCATAGTCCGAGGCATCTGTTGTGAGGATTTGAGTTGCTTGAGGTATGCAGAAAGGGAGACCTATGTTTCTTTGGCATGCTTGAGCCCACCACAGAAATTCCTTTTGAAGACATGGAATGAGTGGTGTAATTGTTTCCAAACTGGCTGCGTTGAGACCATAAGTTTTTTAGGTACCATTGAAGTTTCCTCATATGCAGCTTTGCACATGGGATCAGCAGGATGAATGATGCCATGAATCCCAGAGCCTGTAGGACTTTCCTTGCAGTCAGCCTGGTGAAGGTTGCCATTTTGCTGAAGTATTGAGATAGTTGCCCTTGTTTGTCTGGCGTGAGGTAGGCCATCTGGGTGTTTGTATTCAAGCTGGCACCCAGAAAAATTATTGTTTGAGGGGGTATTAGTTTTGATTTCTTTTTGTTGACTGTGTATCCCAGAAAGTTCAACAGTTTTATTACAAACGCCAGGTGTTTCAGAAGTATGTCCTTGCTGTCCGCTTGGATCAGGCAGTCGTCCAGATATGGGTATATTTGTATTCCCTGAAGTCTGCAGAAGGCAATTACTGATGCCAGGCATTTCGTAAACACTCTGGGCGCAGTAGATAAGCCAAAGGGCAATGCAGAGAATTGATAATGGGTTGAACCTGCAAGAAATCTGAGGTATCTTCTGCAATCTTGTCTGATAGGGACATGCAGGTATGCCTCCTTGAGGTCCAATGTTACCAGCCAAGACTCCTTGCCCAGCATGGGAAGAAGCTGCTGTAATGTGCGCATCTTGAATTTTGGTACCTGTAAATATGTGTTTAGGATGGATAGGTCTAAAATAGGTCTCCAATCTTTGTCTTTTCTTGGTACCAGGAATAGTCTGGAATAAAACCCTTGACCTTGTTCTTTTGCAGGTACCTCTTGAATAGCTTTCATGTCCATGAGAGCTGAAATTTGTTTTTGTGCCTCTGCCCTTTGATTTTGTGGCAGGTTTGGCATGCCTCTCATTTTTGGAAGGGTGTGAAAGTGGAATCTGTAGCCTCTGTCTATAATGTCCAGAATCCATTTGTCTTTTGTGACAATATGCCAATTTTTTGAGAATAATGCCAGTTTTCCGCCTAAAGATGCTGCCATTAAAGCTTTGCTTGGCAGGTAAAGGGGAAAGTCATTGTGTCTGCTTTCTGAATGACTGTGATCTATCTTCTCCACCTTTTGGGGTTGGTGCTTGCCATTGTCTGGCTCTGAATGATCCTTGAGATTGCTCTCTACCCCTCAGGCACCTGTATCTGCCTCTTTGAGGTCTGTCCGTGGCTGGAAAGGACCAATTTTTTGAAGGCCAGTTTCTGCTGAAATGTGGAGGTTGTACCTGCAGGAAATCTTTCACTGTTTGCATTGATCTCGCCTTTTCCTCCATTTTCTTTAGTACCTCCTCAGCTTTAACACCAAACAATACATCTTTTTGAAGAGGTGCATCTAGTAATTTAGCTTTGGCATGATCTGGTAAGGCTTGCTCTTTGAGCCAAGCATGTCTACGTATGACAGACCCTGTAACAGCAGCTCTACATGAGGCCTCTAAAGCATCAAAACCACACTGCAAGGTATGTTTACCCACTTGCTCTGCACTATGCAACAAATCCTGCAACTCTTTTAAATCTGGTTGTTCTGGTTGTGTCATTTTGCTTTTCAGCTGAGATAATAAAAACTGTTGATACTTTAACATATGGAACTGACAGATTAATGCCCTCATGGTTAAAGTGGCCGAGGTATACGCCTTTTCCCACCACCTTTCTAAAGCTCTGTAATCTCTCTCCGAAGGTAATGGGTTTTTAGCAGTAGAGGCCTTAATTCCCTTGGGACCCTGTGAAATAGTTTCTGGGTCAGCAGTATGGCTTTTGTATAGAAACTGGTGTGAATCAGGAACCCCGTAATACCTGTCTGGTTTAACAGGAGCTGGAGGTAAAGAATCTGGGTTAAGGCTGGCTTCTGAGTACACATCATCTAATATATCTAAGACAGGAGGGATAGCCAGAGGCCTATGCTGGGGGAGCAAGAGAAAACCCTGAGCCTTTTCTTGGAATCTGAGTAATCTTGGCCTTCCCAGTGAAAGTGTTCCCTCAAAGTATGCAGGGTTTCCCCAAAAGAGTAGTCCTCCGGAGGGGAGACCGAGGGAATAGACTCCTCTGCATCAGAGTCTTCAAAAGGAGAATATGTATATTCCTGGTCCTCAGAATGTTCAGAGGTAATAGAGGCTTGATCTGAGGAAGGGTAGTCTTCCTCTAATCTGGGCCTTTTGTCCGAGGGGGGTTGAGAACCCCTGATAAGAGTAATCAAATCCTCAGCCATTTTGAGCATCTGTTTTTTAGGCATGGGGCCTTGAGAGGGGGTCTGTGGTCCTTGTTTTTTAGTTTTCATGGCTGCTTTAGATTTTGTGAAAGCCTTAATAGAGAAGGAGGAAGGCCTGAAGACACCTTGTGAAATGGAAGGCCTGTCTAAACTCTGAGTTTCCCCGCCAAAAGTGGCTTCGGTATCTGTAGTTGGAATGGGGGCTGAGGAGCCTGCGACCTCGGGCACAGAAGAAACCAGTAATGAAGTGTCATCGGTACTCAGGGGCTGCGTAGGCGCCTCACTGAGAACCGGAGAACCGGTAGTCAGCCTTAGCGTGGTGTCAGTAGAAGTCGCAGAACTCGTATGTCGGTCCTTATCTTTGCGTCTTTTTGTCAAAACTGGAGTCGGGGTATCCGACGACATAATATAATTAAATTTTTTACCAAAATAGTGATGGGCAAACTCCGCCCGACGCTTAATAATGCGTTTGTTGAATCTAGCACAAAAATGGCAAGCTGAGACGTCGTGGTCTGGGCCTAAGCAAGGAATACAGAAAGAGTGGAAATCCTTATGCGGTATTTGCTTCCCACATGAAATGTAATTATTAACTTTGTCTGACATCGGTCTGAGGCAAGAAGAGTTTCCCCAATGGAGTACTTAGCTTTCAAGAAGACTTCAGCTGAAATATTTTCGTAAATCTCAGGAGCTGGCCGACCGGCACTTGCGAACTGCTTCTGCTTCAGGCACCGCGCAGCAAGAAAGACTGGAGAAGATGGCATCGGCTGGTTCTTTTATACCCCTGCCGCACTGATGTCATGGAAGAAGCGACGACAACTGACGCCGGACCTAGACTTTGGAATTCGGCCAACCGAGGACCCGCCTGATGGCAGGATAACCCATCTGTTATGACTGCAGCTGTATGCACGATGAACATCATTTGTTTTCAAATCAGGGACATCCCTGTAAATCAGTCACAGTTGCGACGTCTGGCCTCTTACCTATTCAAATATGGCAGTGTTTATCCTGTTCTGATAGTGTGTGTGGTTTGCAAGGTGCTACTGTCACATTATTACCTACTAGCTACCGACTAGCATGGCTGTTTCTCTTCTCACACTAATGTTATACAAATCCACAAGAATTGCCAGTAAAGATACAAGAAAAGCTTTGTGTAATAGCCTTCCTATATTCCCTTTACATTCAGTCCTACTATTTCATGATATATTGCTTTCAGCACAATGCTCATGTATATCAATGATGGCTTAGTGGTAAGTCATGCAGACTAGTGTTTCCAAGGTCCTTGGTTCGAGACTAACAGAGGAATTTTATTTTGCTGCTGAGCAGACTACAGGCCTTGTCATTCAGAGTGACTAAGGCACTTTTAAGCAGTTGTAAGAGGGTTAGCGCTGGTTTGCTTGGAGCTCACGCATGCGCACTGTCGCTTGGTTAAGTGCACACATGCTTAGCTAAGCGCACACAAGCACACACCCGCTTACAACTGCTTAAATGTGCTTACTCTCGTGCACACCCATGCTAATTTCTTTGAAAGAAAAGAAAATGGGGAGATAGGACAGTGGTGAAAAAGGAGGCACAAAGAGGGTAGGACAGTAGGAAAACAAGCTCGGGATTTGCAGGAAGGATGTAGGAAAGGCCCATGGCTGCCCATTTCTTTATCAGCAACAGCTGTGCATATGTCTGTAATTTGGTGTGAAATTTGAAACTTTCCACCCCTGAGAGAGGGGTGAGGACAACAAAATATGTTGTACAGCCAATTGTAATTACCAGTTCACATGTCCAGCAGACATGTCTGCAAAACAGGCAGCTATTTATGGGGCATAATTTTTTTGCGGGAACAGAGTGCCCTTTTTTTATTTTTTTTTCAGGTGAGAGTGGAATGTGAGGTACATGAAGTAGGTATATTTGGGGAGGTAGGTAGGGGAGGTTAACAGACAAGACAAACAAGATGCATACAGGGGTGGAGTATGACACATGTGGGGGGGAAACACAATTGACGGGAACGGATGTTTGGATATCGCGAGTCTATGAGCCCACAGATGGCAACAGTGGAACTGAGATCCCCACCCATGGGCAGTTGCCACTGTGCCTTCACAGCCCAGGATGGGGCTGTGCTGGGGGCTGTGTAGGACGGGCAGCAGGCACACCCATGAGTTGCGCCACCCGAGCCTCAAGCTGGTGTAGGGGTTCAAGCACAGAATGCCTGATCTCGCTACGCACCACAGACCGGACACTTTGGAGGGTGAGTGGATGGTCTCCTCCAGCCATGATTGCAGAGGGGGGATGAGCCCCATCCCCTGCAGCGCTTCCACCTGAAGGTGGCACAGGGCCACCGGAGGAGGTTCCGGCCTGGGCACTAGTGCAAGGTGCACTCGCCAGCTGAGGTGGGAAAGGTGGGTCCGCTGGAACCCGCCTTCCCTGTTGTCCTATGTTTAGCAATATTTTATGACATTTTGGGTTAGTAACAAACAATACCTTTCAAAATTAGTTGTAACAGCATGCATCAGTATTCCTATTAACCAAACACCCATGAATTCCAAACATTGAACAGCAAGCATAACACATGCATATTTTGAACAACAGTACACAATCCAACAGCATGCAGGGTTGATTGATGGCAACAGGCCATCAGGTTTGGATATGTGAACAGGGCAGCACATGCAGCAACGTACATGCAAATATGTTTGAACCAACAGGACAAATGTCCATAGGAATTAATTGTGAATACACATACCCAGTTTGTTGTGGAATGGCATTATTTGTGAAAATAAGGTAGGGTGAAGAAATATTTCATTAACAACTTCAACTACCTATACATATGCTGTACATCTCTGGTAGCTGCAGATATATATACCCTACAGGTCTTAGTACAGTTTCCTATATGTAACATTAGGAATGTTGGTGATGTGACTGTTACTGCTACAATAATATAGATTGCATTTTTATTCATACACGTTCATATCTGGCTGTGTTTAGGTACATCATCCTGCTACATTTCATTTATATGGCTCTAGACAACTGTAGATGTTCATTATTTCATACAACCATACTATCTCCATATTGCAAGGGTACAGCAACATATCCAAATTGTGGGACAGACACATTCCAGCTTCAGTACTTTATTTCATACATTTCACTTTTTGGTTGTGGCTGTCTCATTCATTTCATTATGTACTGACTGCAGTATACTTTATTCAGAAGTTACAACAGCTTTCTTGGTCGATTCATACCTCTTTCTCACACTCTCACTTGTTTTATTTTTACAAATACGATGGTACTTTATTCTAGGCGTTATTAACATGTCATACTTGGTTACAACAATCCTTTCCAACAGACTCACTTGTTTCATATGGCAGATTTTCAAAGGGGATGTATTTGACACATGTCTATTGTCTTTAGCTTGTTTACCACTAATTTTCAGGCTGCACCAGGTTATCTGATATTACAATACAGGTGGGAAATCACTATTTCAGACTTGTTTAATTTTTATTTCTGGATTACAGGCTGCATCACTTATCTAATCATACAGTACTAGCAGAATCTCTCTTCTAGTGTTATTTGAACTTTATTAATATGTAACTACACTGAACTCTTTAACAAGCTGTCTCACTTATATTGTATAACAATTACAGAAATATAATTACTAACCTGCCTGGTGGAGCAACCGCTCCAACCTATCACCATAGGCTCACCGATTCGCAGAACGCACACTTGCAGCTGTAATATAAGTGAAGTAATATTGGAACATACATCTCCATAATATCAGCTAGGATAATTCCTTACATACATAATTACATGGATACGTACTCAGTAGTGGGGCATTGGGCATTGGCCGGGCCTCCTGGATCCAACGGTTCAGTTGGTCCTGCTTTCATCTCTTCAGGTCTGCATGGTGGTGATGGACCTGTTCACCAGTCCTTGGTATGCCTGTGGCACTGGTGAGATCATGTGCCAACCGGTTCCACGCCTCTGCCTTGTACGTGCCCCACAGAACCTGGCCCTGCATGAGTTGAGCCTCATGATCATGGACTAGGAGCCAAACCATGTATTTGGAATCCTCAACACCCCACCTCTGTGCTCGGAAGCGACTACCCTCTCCTACACCTTCCATCCTGACTGCAAATAGGTTCCACAATCAGTTATGCTGTGTATTCCCACCTATGGGACTTATATATGCCATTTCTCCTGCACTTATCTGTGATTGGCCATTTTGGAATTGTATCAGCTTAAAAAAACCTGCTTTGTCATGCTTTTATTTCCATTCATTCCTATATACATGCTAATACTGCATTTTTCAGTACAGCTGTTATGGCTTAGTGGTTCAGTACTTTGACTATGATGCACAGTATCCTGGGTTTGAACCTCGGCATTGCTTTTTTTTTATTTTACTACTGTCTAGACAGGCTAGGAAGTGTGTCTGTTTAAAGGCGGCTTTGATACAGGTTGCTCAACGTTGCCCACCGGTAAGCCGGCTGGTGTTCTGCGCAGCTCCGCGCAAATGGGTTATGCTGGTTAACGTGTTATTTGGCTATGAGCATGCATATTACGCTGTGAGAAATGCTGCGCAACTACGGGCACACAGTTTCCATGTGTTAAAGCACTGCTCAACTCCGGGCACTCATATTACACCTGTTAAACCACTGGTCACCTACGGGCAAACATACTCAGCTTGTTAGAGCACTGCGCAGCTATGGGCACTTATAAAATATTTCTGTTTTATTGTTTTAGATTTCTTCATAAAAACATGGCCCATTTCTTTACATTTTACATAAATTATAGTTTTATATATATATATATATATATATATATATATATATATATATACACACATATATGTCAGGGGATTGTTTCGTGCTTATTTCACTAAAAATAAAAAAATGATGTTGTTGGGGCTCGAACCATGACTACCTCCTCTTTGGCAGACGTGTCTACCGCTATGCTATTGCTACTTGGCTTATTTTGCATATTTAGATCTTATATGCTTTTTCAATGACTGCTAACTGTGGCTGAGCGAAGGGCACACCCGCGCAAATGAGCGCAATTACGGGCAAACATTTTTGAAATTATAAAAAAAAAATGACTGTTCATTTTTACGTTTTACATTTCAGTTGGGTTTATAGTCTGTGGGGGCATGTGTGCTGTTGTGTTTCTTGACATTTCCTCGGACTCGCTCGTGGGAGTTTCCTTTCGGGACTGTGATTCTTCTGGGGGCGTGTCCCTTTGCAGGACTCGCCATGCGGACACGCACCCTACATATCTACACGGACCATGTTAGCCTAGGGTGTGATTCAGCATGCCCTCATGAATATGCATGGCATGCTGACATCACCCCGTTTAACTGCAGCCTCCGTGTAAGACTTGCTAACTCTTACACGGAGGCTTCGTGAATCCTGCCCATAGAGTTAAAAACACTGAACTGCGCATGCAAACATCTTCAAATGGAGTTAAACAAATAGAATTCTAAGCTCATAATTATACAGGTAGTATTATAAGTCAGTAAAATACAGATACAATACTAATCAGAAAATGGTGTACATAAAATCATACACATTGAATGCAATATGTAAAATGCACCATGCAGAATTCAACAGAGAAAGTTCTAAATGTAACATTCTGAACAAAAATTCTGCAAAGAAAATTATGCAGATAGAATTCATAATATGGAATTCTATTGCTGGAATTCTGTAAATTTATTTCTATAACTAGAATTTTACATACAGAATTTTGTTGACAGCATTCTAAGTAAATATGTATAGAAGTATCGAACCAGCAGCAAAATTCTGTAGTTTCACATTTTTAATTTCAGAACAGCAATTGCAAATCTCAGAGCTGCAGAAATTAAGGATAGTGTATATTAATTTTGAAGTGGATTAATCTTGGAGAATTCTCTTTTCTCTGAGGTACAAGAATCTTGGAGTCAGTTTATATAAGAAGGTAACCATTTGAAATGTCTGGACCTGCTAGAACAAGTCTTGAAATACAGAGGTGTAATGACCAAAAGATCAGACTTATATATATAAAGTCGGAGATGCCATTTCTCAGAATATTCCCTTTTCCTCTCAAATATGGTGATCTCAGAGTTGAGATACATAAGTCTGGGGGTGTGGGGGCTTGAACCCTCTCTCACCCATAAAAAAAATAAAAAGTAAAGGAGAAGAACAATTTTTGAGATTCACTCATCTTGTACTTCCTGTATTTTTTTTCAGCTTGTTGTCAATCGGCATTTTGAGTGCCAACATTTCAATAAAGAGCCTATAAGAAGTGGTATGTAAAAGTGCGCATCCCACGGCTGAGGTTCAGGGGTGCTTGCTCCCTACAAAAATACATTTAATGAGTAACATCAAATTATTTCTGGTGAATCACATACAGTATTTTTACAATTTCATGACTCATAGTGCTGAATCTCAAACTTAATGTTGGCACTTCTAACAATATACAGTAGCTCAAATTTCAGTACTCTACCAATGGAATACAGGAGTTTTTCTTTTTTTTTGTTTAGGCAAACACTACTGATGGAAAACCATAGAATGTTGCAGCAGAATTGGACAGACAGCTTTCTAAATTCAGAATTCTAAATATAGAATTTTGCTAACTGTATTATAAATACAGTTGTCTTCATACAAATTTCTGCATAATTAAACAGACTGAATTCTACAGACAGAACTGCTAGATAACATTCTGTGTATATACATTTAAACACAGCATTCCAAACACAGGATTCTATAGACAGAGTTCTAAGCATTCATTTCAGAGAAGAAATTCTAAACCTATTATTCTGTTGTAAAACCAAGAACCAGCATACGACAATGTAACAAAAGCAAACCAAGACAGCGGGAACATATAAAACAATAACGGAGATCTGTATCCAGAAGTATAGCCAATGCACTGACTGGTGAAAAATTCAGCGTTTAATGAAACAAGTAAATCCCAAATGAATCCTCCACGTTAAGCATTTCATCCACATAAAAGTGGACTTCATCAGAACACATATAAACAATAATGAATCATATTTAAAGAATTTTTGGCACCAAAAAATAAACGCTCCATCTAAACATTTAAAGTAACAGGTTTCCGTGATCTTAAAAACACAATTAAATATTCAATTGCTCATAAATAAGCCATGTATCCATAAGGCTACAGTCTGTAGCCAAACTATATAAAAATAATAATAATATATGTTACTTGTATAAAAACCATCATTATAAAAATAAAAACATCATTATAAAAACTATTATAAAAGTAAAATGACCATTGGATCTGAGGAAGAGTTAATATATATGTGAAGTATATAAAAATAATAAAATCTCATAACATGTATATTTTAAAATTAGTATGAGATGAAATTTCAACAAAACATACATGTACACCCTAAAATACATACAAAGCAAAGTGCCTATATATAAATGTGCAAAAACCTATAATAAAAAACAATATAAAAGTACGTATTCAGAACTATCTACATACCACTGAATATATTACTGTTAATAGTTACATATAAATCTACTACTATACAATTAAATATTATATGTTTTCATTTATATTTAACTTAATTGTAATATAGGTTTAATTGAAATGTAATCGTCAAGTCCAGGCTCTCCAGCAGATTCAGTAAATATTTGCCAAATCGTTTCTCTCTTAACCAAAAGGGCCTTAATATTACCACCACATGGTCCTACAATGACCTGATCAATAACTGCAAATTTAAATGAATGAACAGCCCCATATAGATCTATATGCCTATATAATGCATTATTTATGTCTTTAGTTCTAATACTATACAGGTGATCATAAATACATTTCTTGAACTGTTGTTCAGTCTTACCTATATAGTATGCGGGGCATGACATACACTCTGCTAAATAAATAACATGCTTACAATTACAGTTACCATACCTAAAGTGTATGTAAGTCCTATTAATATTTTTCAACTTCACTCCTTCAATGTCCAAAATCACAAAACATTGTTTACAACAACCACATTTGCTTGTGTGTTTACTCAGATTGTTTCCAATCCTAGCTATGGGTCCTAATTCAAGTGATTTCTTTAAATTGGTTCCCATTTTGTTAACAAACATAGGGCCATAACCAAGAATATTCCTGAACTCTTGATCCACTACCAAAACATTCCAGTTCTTCCTCACTATACTTTTTATCTGGTTTACATATGGTAAATATTGCAAAACACATGCCCTATTAAATTGCTTTATCAGATATTCCACTGATTTTCCTATGTTTGTGTCTGTATCTGTCCCTGTGCCTAACAATGGAGGGTATTTTTCACCCTTCACTAACTACATAATTGGTAACATCGTTAAGCATTGCCATAGGAATACCCCTACTTTTGAACATAGATTTAATATAATAAATTACTTCTATCATATTCTCATAACCAGAGTTCATAGGGGCAGCACTTATACATTGCCCCTTGTAAATATTTTTCATCATGTATCGAGGGTGGTTATTAGTGTATTCCAAGTAACTGTTGGAAAAGGTTTCTTTTCTAAATATTTTAGACAGTAATCCTTGACTGGAATGATATATGTAGGTATCCAAATAAGCAATACCCTCAGTACTAGAATTATACGTAAACTTCAAAAAAGTACTAGTACTGTTCAAAAAGTCAATAAATGGCTGAACACTTGCAATGAGTCCATCCTATAATATAAAAATATCATCCAAAAACCTAGAATAATATGTAAAATTTTTATAACTTCTACAAAACAACTTAGTGGTCTCCCACTCCAGCATAACCAAATTGACGAATATGAAGGCACATGATGCCCCCATATACATGCCCTTGGTTTGTCTGAAGTTTTCTCCTTCGAACTGTATATAATTATGATCTAATACCATTGTCATCATATCCAAAATTAAACAGACCTTGTCCCATTCCAATTTTGAAAATTTTCTTAAACTATTGCAAAAATCTTCCAAACCCTGTTGTTTGGGTATACAGGAAAAAAGATCTATGACATCAATGGTAATAAAAATTAAATTGTTTTTCCAAATAGTAGTAGTTAAATTCGTCAAAAAAGCCCAGGAGTCCTTGATCATATGTGGTATATTCAGACAGATGGGTTTTAAACATTTATCAATGACTACACCAAAAGGATAGATTTTGGAGTGACTACCTGAAACAATGGGGCGAAAAGGTGGATGACTAATATTCTTATGGATTTTGAGAATACCAACAATAGTTACAAGGATGGGATGTTCCATTTTTAAAAAAGTTATATAGTTCAATAGTAATACGGCTGTCCAACAAATATTCTTCTAAACTTAAATTGATACATTTGTATCCAATATTAATCTCGTTGATGGACATGGTTTCATAATCCCCAGTCTCATATAAAACTTTATACATCTCATTGGTATAATCTAAAGAATTATAGAAGACCATCCCTCCACCTTTATCTGGTTTCATGACTTGAATATCTTTATTGTTAGTTAAGTCAGCCAAGACTTCTCTTTCACCTTTAGTTAAAATATCTTCAACTGTCCAGTTCCTAATTTTTATGTTAATGTTATGTATATCCTAGGACACAAACTTTTCAAAACTAGCCACATTTGGGTGGGTGGGTGGAATGAACATACTTTTCTTTTTTAAGTCGTCATATACTGAAATAGAGGTGCTATCTTTAAAATATAAAGCAAAAGTTAACCTCCTGCAGTATAATTTCATTTCAGTAATGATATCTACTAAATTAAATTTAACACTAGTTTAGTTATAGATCTTGAAGTCATTAAAACATTTTACTATAAACTCACTGTCGTCCGTATTTGAAATTGTACTTGATTAAAAACATCCAAAACTTCAGAATGATCCTCTCCCCCTAATAATAGATCCCTTGTTGTGTCCAATTCCGAGCCTAATGTTGTCCCTTCCATTTCCAATCCTTTCTCCAATCCTTTGGGGCTGGATAGTGTCTCCCTCCCTGAACATTTAAACCTCTTTCTCTACCAGTTTCCCTATCTGGGTTTTTCCTGCTTTTTTCCTCATAATTTATGTTTTCTTCCACTTTCCATAAATATGCTTTGTTAGTTTTACACTGATCAAGGTCTCTCCTAATTTTCTTACTTTTCTTGTCATAAATTGCATGAGCCTTACTATCAGCTATCCTATATTGTTTTTCATACAGTTTTTCCCATTGGGGAAACAATAAATCATTTACTATACTATTATTTAGCTTCTCAACCTCTGCCAATAGTCTACATAATCTTTCATCATTCTTCTTAATGAGCATTTTTATGAAATCAAAACCAAAATTGTTGAACAAAGAATTAAAATCCAACATAGTCTGTTCATCAAGATGTACACCCATAGGTACTTTAAAAAAACACAAACCCATTGGTACAATACTTAATGATATACATTTAGTCAAATATGCATTATCGATCTTGATTCCCGTAATGGTAATCAGATTTTTACCCAATAAATAAATCATGTCCTTTAAAGTCCCATTTGTATTAAAAGTGTGTTTGCCCTCCAGTTCATTAACATAACTGCACATGGAAAAATCAATGTCTTTGGTCAAAAAACTGTCTAAATGATTCACTTTATTACCAACTTTACTAGTAGTAGGCATAATTCTGCCCTGAGGGCTAGAACTACAAGTAACAGTAACTTTTTGATTGTCTGACACCAGATAGCGAAACTGATAGAGAAAGAGGTTTAAATTTTCAAAGACCACCTAGACAAAGTACACATAACAAATACCCTCAGCAGCCCCTAAAGCGCTCTTTCAAAACAACACATACATCAACATACATACATCAACACATACAGCCACATCTCATGGAGTCTCTTTTTCAAAGCCCATAAGGCAAGCCACCATCCAGTCCATCATTCTGATCATTGGAGACTCCATTGTGAGATACACCAATGTCCCTCTCACCAGGCTGAGTAAGGAGAAAGTCATGGCCATTTACTTACCAGGTGCCAAGATCCACCACATTAGGCATGCTCTAAGGCCATTGGACCACAAGTATCAGTTTGACTCAGTCATAGTCAATGTGGGTGCAAATGACCCAAGAGGTACTTGCCTAGACTACATGAAGACAGACATATAGGAGCTCTCATAATATGTGTCCCAATCTAGTATAAGCCTCACAGTGAACAGTATTTTACCTTTTACAAGGATGATACCACAATATGAACAGAAGATGCTTGACTTTAACAATTAGCTTAATTTTTGATTTCATTGTAACGGAGTGCAATATTTGTCAGCATGGAAGTACATAGTCAACAGGCCACTCTGCCCTGTTAGGGCTTCTTAAAATTAGTTAAAACATTGTCATCCCATAGCGTGCCTTTTTTAGGCAATACCAAACTGAAAGCACTTCCAATATAGCAATACAAAACCAAGAAAATCTAAAGGTGTTACTTCTCAATGCTAGGAGTCTAAACAAAAAGAACTCCACTCCCCACAAGCTCTCCTCACCCTAGAGAATGTTGACATATGTGTGGTCACTGATAAATTGTTTAATACCTCAGAGAGCACACTGGCAGTGTAAGGCTATAAGGCCTTCCATACATTTAGTAAAGCTACTACTCAAACAGGGCCTAAAGATGGAAGTGTCTCGATTTACATCAAAATGAATATACCTCAAGACTGGTCATACAGGACAATGCACTTGAGCTTCTCCACCTTCAAATCACCATAGTCAAAATTCCGTATCACTTCTTTTTAAGCTATAAGTCTCTGTCTATGACCCAGGAAACCCATAACATGTATTTAAACGTATTGTAAACACTCACCATCCAACCCAATACCATATTAATGGGTGACTTTAATTATTCCACTATTAACTGGGAATCATGTATGACACTGAACATATAGGCACAGAAGTTCCTGGATTTTATAAACACAAATTCCTTGGACCAGATTGTCTATGCACTGACCAGGAGTGCAAACAGAATGGATCTGTTCCTCACTAATATGGGAGAGTGCTGAACGCTGCCCTAGTGTAATGGCTTCTCTGGTAATGTCAGACAACAAAATTATCTCTTTTGAAGTAAAAATAAAGTCTGGAACCCCAGCTAACCATAGAATACTTAGGAACTACTCTAAGGCTAAATTTCTACTATTAAATGATAACCTGGTAAAATTTCAATCACCCATAAGCCCTGAAAACACGACTGCCTTCACAGAACTGTTCACAGAAACCCAATATAATCATGTTAACAGCTGCATAGAGGCAGTTGTAATCACCCAGAAGAAGTACAGAACTAACTCAACAAACAAGCCACCCTGGTGTAATCACATCAATAAGCTGTATAGCAGAAGGAAGAAAATCATGGGAAAATTAGGAGCTATAGTACCTATCAGGATAAAAGCACGCTCATCAAACTAAACAAACAACTCAAAGGGCAAATAAAGTCCACCAAAGCCAAATTGGAGCTAAATTTGGCCTCTCAGGACAAGGACAACCACAAGACATTCTTTAGCTATGTCTGGAACCTCTAAGGTGATACACAATTGCATACAGAGCTCATTGTTAATAGAGTCACCTAGCTAGAAGATATATCAAAGCTACTGGCTGACAAATTCAGCTCCAACCTTACCCCTCTGTTCACCTCAACCTCCCTTCAGGAAATACCATCAAATATAACTCCCCCTACTGTAACTATGGAACAGGCCTTTAATGTTTTCTTAAGAACCTTGCATCAGTGGGTCAAGACAATATCCCCTGGATGCCTTCTAAATAACATGGAACTTGAGCTTTCAGCCCCTCTGGAATTGGTATTTAAATGAAGCCTCCAAACAGGCTTCATTCCTCAAGAATGGAAAACAAAAACAATCATCCTTTTGAACAATGGTGGGTCATCTTCAATCCTTGGAAACTACAGACCCACAAATCTCACTAGTCTCATATGCAAAGCCATGGAAAGAATAATCATGCAAATTATCAAAAATAATACAAAAAGCCTCCAGACACTAGTCACAACCCAATCTGGTTTTGTCAATGACCGGACATACCTACTCAACCTGGTAGACTTCTTTGAGAAGGTCACCAAAACAGTGGATGAGGGCAAAATGGCTCACACTGCCTACCTTGACCTGGTCAAGGCATTTGATAAAATACTCCACTTGGGCATTGTTGACAAACCTAAGAGGTTAAGTATAAACCCTTATGTCACCCAGTGGATAGCCAGCTAGCTCAGACAGGACCCAGGAAGTTAAAATTGGAGAGTCTACCTCTACAAAAAAAATAGCCACATGGACAGTCCCTCAGGGATTGGTCTTTGGACTGGTCATTTTTGACATTTACTTCTCTGAAGTCAACGCCTGTGTCAGTGGCCTCTGGCTGAATAAATTGTGAAATCATAGAGTCCCACACTGACACAAATGTTCTCCACTAACAGATGACACAGACAAATAACTAGTGTAAGAACCATCAAGTAAAACTAAATGCAAAAAATTGTGTATAGTATCCTTCTGGAAGTCATCCAACCCTGTAACTATCATAGTGATAACACAACCCTAAGAGATGACCCAGTAATCATGGACTTGGTGCCATGGCTCACTGACAGAGCCCACACTGTGAAAGTAGCAGACTCCAAATCTGACTTCAGACCAGTGACAAGTGGAGTACCACAGGGTTCAGTCCTGGGTCCTCTCCTGTTTACTTTTCTGAAGTACAGGCTAACACAGAAGGTCCTTGGCTAATGACGTTTGCAGATGACTGCAAACTAGGAGCCATAATCAAAACTCCTAATGATATGGACATCCTACAAAAGGGCCTCACTGAGCAGATGCCTGGTGTGCCTGGTTTCAAAGCCATGGCCTCAAGCTCAATGCCAAAAAGTGCATTGTCATTCCCTTTGGTAAAAACTCTGTACCCATGAACTACTACATAGTCGTTTGTCTACTTAACACAAAAAGTATGATAAGAGACCTTGTGACACAGGTGGACAGTAGTCTCTCCTTTGATAATCACATCACCACTGTAGTCAGGAAATCTTTCTACATGGCACACCTCATTACAAAAGGTTTCTCATCCAGGAAAAAATAGGTAATTGTTCTCCTCTACTCGTCACTCATTAGACCCATTATAGAGTACAATGCCCCTTTTGGTATGTACCTCACAAGACATCTACAACAACTGGAAAGGCTGCAGAAATACCTCACAAAGAGGATTACCAGCCTCAAACAGATGCCCTATGCAGACTGTCTCAAAAAATGCCAGCTTTACTCCTTCACATATCTCCTACTCAGAGACAATATCTGCCTAACATACAAAGCTATGTCAAACCCAGAACTGTTGGACATGCTCCACCTAAAGAAATCCCAATCCCTCCAAGCTACCACTCTAGGGACCTAAACCTTGTCACCACAATAAACAGGACATGCTGGAGGGATAGATTCCTGTCCCAGAGACTTCCCATACTCTGGAACAAACTACCTATCTATATCAAACAAAGCTCTTCATTAGCACTCTTCAAGAAAAATCTTGATGATTGGATGGGAAATAGGACATTCACCCCAGGGATCACTTCAGTGGCTCTGCTTGACAGGAGCACAGGAAAATAATTTTCTTGGGTGGAAAAAAACAGTTTACCTTTTTTGGCTAGGCTTATATAGGCACTAGGGCCAATAGCCTAGTACCTACCTATGAACCTATATATAGACAGTGGTCTAGTCTTTGACCATCATGTGTTTACAGTAGTGAGGAAATCATTCTCTGTTATACAACTTAGAAACAAAGGTATGACACTGAGGTACAAGGAGGTCACTATAACACTGTATTCAGCATTCATCAGACCTATCATTGATTACAGTACTTCTGATAGTATGTACCTATAACCAGGCACATCCAACAATTGTAAAGTCCACAGAGGTTACTCAGTAAAAGAATACAGGTTGTATGTAACATGCCCTTTGCAGACCACCTGAAGGCCCTATCCTTTTATTATGTTTCCTATAGGCTATTGAGGAGAGATCTATGCTCGGTATACAAGGCATTGTCAGACCCCACCATGATTGACCTCCTTTATATCCACTAAATGAAAAGCACCAGAATTACACATGCCTGTGATATAAACAGGAACTGCTGAAGAGACAGGCATTTATCCCAGAGATTACCCCTTCTCTGGAACAGACTCCCCATCCATGTGAAGGAGAATTCCTCCCTAACCCATTTCAAGTGTAACTTGGAAAATTGGATGGGGAACAGGAAATTCATCCTTGGTTTGGTACCAATGTCTCTATTGGAAACAGGCAGCCTAGGCTCTTGATTGTAAATGTTTCATCTCGCAAGCCCCTGCTTACACTTATCAAGGTAGCCAGAACTTGTCAGAGATTTGGGATGCATGGCTAGGCTTAAAAATGCCCTTGTGTTTGCTAGTATGATACACACATATGATTCTACAAACCTGTAAGACAGAATTATAGGACAGGATTGTACTGCTACATTTCTATAGACAGAAAGCCAAAGATAAAATTACAGGCAAAGCATTCTACACACAAAATTATTTAGACTGATATATCTCTAAACACTCAAATGCAATTGCTGAGTTCTAATCTAAGAATTCTAAGCACAACTTTGTAAAGAAAGTGTATTGAACTCAGAATTCTACAGATAATATTTTACATTTGGAAATCTTAGCACAAAATTCTAATCATATCATACCATACTGAACCAAACCATACCATATCATATAATACCAACCATTTACACTATTAACTATACAGAGTTATATAATTCACATCAAATAGCATTCATTGTGATTAAATTTAAGTCACCATAATCAACATTGAAACAGAATTAGATTATTTATCCATATTATTTACAAACACCTATATTTTAAGCACTTTCCTAAAAAACTTAATATTATGTAGATTATTACGTTATGAACAAAATAAAAATATCTATTAGTATAGTAACTTCATTGAAGCATAGAACTTTCCTGGGAAAAAAGAAAAGATGTATATATAAAACTAACTGATGGAGAAAACAGCTTTTTACTCCAATACCAGATGAATTAAAACTTTATCTATAATTCCCTGCAAGCAGGGTTCCAAAGAACTTTTTATTCAGCCTTTTTTCCTCACATTATGTTTATATAATCCACATCTATACAATATACATAGTCAGCAAACCTGCAGTATGTTGAACTGAATTCATATATACTTCAGTTTTCTATCAAAAAGTAATTGGAAAATTAAAAAGAAGCAGTAACCTTTTTTGCAGCCTTACCTTGTTTATAATATGTAGAATATATTCATTCTTTTAAATCTGATTTTAAAGTCTGATGAAATGCTAAGTCCAGTTAACCAGTGATTCTAAAAATGCTCAAAAATGTGAAAAGAAAAGAAAAAAAATCTTAACTTGAATAAGACAGACTTTGCAGTAAATATCCCTCTCATAACATTATAGCCTGTACCATATTATCTTGTACATAATGAAGGACCCTGAGTCCTATGTTTACTAGACCTGGAGATTTAGATATAAACAGTCTTCATATACCATGAACAAATGTACCTCTAATGCCTATGTTAGATAAGTCTTTGTTTTATTTATTTGACATTTGTTTACCAGGAAGGTCCAACTGAGGTAATAGCCTATTTTCAAGGGAGGCCCAAGAAGAACATTTCACATTAATATAATAAGGTTACAGTTAAATAAAGCCATTATGAAGACTAATACAGAAGAATGACATATTAACTTAAATAAAAATTCAAGCTGTAATAAGTTGAAAAAGTGAGTTGTCAATAGTTACAGTAATCACAAGTTGCAGTTCATAGTGATGACACACAGGGGAGGGACACAGGTGGACAGTGGTCTCACGTTCGATAACCACATCGCCACAACAGTCAGGAAATCCTTCTATGTGGCACACCTCATCATGAAGGGCTTTTCATCCAGAAAAAAGGAGGTCATTGTCCCACTGTACTCATCCCTCATTAGACCCATTATAGAATACAACGCCCCATTTGGTATGTACCTCTCAAGACATCTGCAACAACTGGAAAGGCCTCAGAAATACCTCACTAAAAGAATCACAGGCCTAAAGCAGATGCCCTATGCTGACCGCCTTAAAAAACTCCAGCTATACTCTGTCGCATATCGTCTTCTCAGAGGTGATCTCTGCTTAACATACAAGGCCATGTCAAACCCAGAGCTGTTGGACATGCTACACTTAAAGAAATCCCAATCCCTCAGAGCTACACGCTCCAGGGATCTAAACCTTGTCATCACAATAAACAAAACATGCTGGAGGGATAGGTTCCTGACCCAGAGACTCCCCAGACTCTGGAATAGATTGCCCATACATGTCAAGCAGAGTGCCTCTTTGGACCTCTTCAAAAGGAACCTTGACGACTGGATGGGAGAAAGGAAATTCACCCCAGGGATCACGTCAGTCGCCCTGCTAGACAGGGGTCCAGGAAAGTAAATAATGTGGGAAGAAATAGCCAGGGAATTGATATGGCTAGGCTTGTATAGGCCCTAGGGCTGATAGCCTAGTACCAACCTATGAACCTATGAACCTATGACATTAAAGATGTTGAGTACACTTTTTTGGAACAGAGATGACAAGATAATATAGCCTAGGCAAAATATATTTGATCTTTGTCTAAGGAACAGATTTTATTAATTCTTTCTGTCTGAACATAGTCAATGCATATTGGTGGTGGATGGAGGGAGGGACTAGTTCAGCATGGGGGTAATTCAAGAGCAGAGTTGGACTGTATTTAGGTAGTCGTTTAGTAGTTGTTTGAAGTTGGAGAGTTTTCTTTCAAATCTAATTTGTAGACTCTGATGAAATGTTAAGTCCAGTTAGCCAGTGATTCTGCAAACTCTCAAAGCCGTGAAAGGTTTGGAAAGAGGTTTGGAAAGGACTTATGTACTTTGTCAACTTTTTTACAAACTGCTGACCAAATTAATTGTCTCTGTATTCACCTCATCTCAGTCCCATGAATGCAATAAGTACTGATATGTAGGTATAAACTGTTGACTGACAGTTCTATGAAGTAATGTAACCGAAAGAATTATATACTTATTCCCATGCAAAAGCAAACTATATACAGGTCTACTGAGATTTAAACATTGCATGATTTTTGTGGACAACCCAGTCTTGTTAGGTATGAAATACTTATCCAAGGGCATGTGCAAATCTCCAAGTGCAGAGAAAACATATAGATTCAGCCTTATTTGGCATATGTATCCTATCTCTTTTGTCTGTAGTTATCAGTATTGGTTTCCCTTATTAATTGCTAAATCCACGTGTGTTCAAAATTCTGTAGTGTTTCATTTTTTTCTTGAGGACCCTAATAACGAGGGCACAGGTAGCAATATTTCCAGCATAGGAGATCACTCCTACTTCTCTCCTTAAACTTTTTTGGGAGTCCATAGAATATGAGTAACCATCATACAATTAGCCTAAAAGAACAACAGGACTGGAATCATGAGAAACACTGTCTTAAACCCCTGTTGTGGAGAACATTTCTTCACACCTACAAATTTCACCTCACTACTGAACTATAGCATTGCATTTAATAGAGAGATCTAATAAGACAAATATGATCAATGGTTTTATAATAAGTATGCAAAGTATTCAGTAATTCCCTTATTATTGAAGGCAAAGGTGAACTCTACAAAAAGTGTTAACAATTTCCCTTTCCTAATGTTTATATACTTTCTGCAAAGATTATCCAAGATCCACTCAGTTCCATAATGAAAGCATCCTCTATAAAATAAATTGTAATCTGCCATTTAAAGTCCTTCTGTTTAATTCATTACATAGGCATTCGCAATTCTACTAAAAAATCTTCACATATTTGAAAAGAAGGGCCAAAACATACTCATGATAGGCTTACCACTTCTTCTTATAGGGACAACAACGTCACCATATCAAGATCCAGGAAAGGCTAGAATCTACATTCAGCAGTTAAATGAATAATAAAAATATTAGACTATAACTGCACCAAATAGTCAAAGATCTCTTTGAGAACACCCTCCAAACCAGGGGCTAACCATTCCTCATGTGTTTAACAGAATAACCTTTTTCTTCAAAATATAATTGTATAAGGGTCAAAATATTCAGAAGATATGATCTGCCCTTTTGCAGCATTTGTTCTAAATGAGGTTTGGAACAGACCATTTCGTCCAGGGACATCTTCAAGGTGGGGGGTTAGTTAGAATTGCAGGATTTGGAAGGATAGGGGTAGGATAGGGCCAAATAGGAATGGATGAGGTTTGGGAGGAAGTGAGGTAGGGGTAGGAAGGGGCTTAAAGGATGTTAGGCAAGTGTAACTGGATTAGGAGTCACATTTTGACGTGAACTTGCTATTGCAAGGATCATGTCCATGATGACCTGTAGGTGGTTGGGAACAGCTAGGCCTGGGATTAAATTTGTTACAAGGAAAGCTGGATTAATAGTATTTTGCTCTGTTTCTTCTTTTTGTGGTAGGCTTTCATTGCTGGGTATGTTGCTTCTCTGAGTTACAAACATTGTTTTTGTATACAGTGGTTTCAGGGGGGGGCAGAGGTTTGGGAATTAATGCGGAGAAGTGGGGTATTTTTGGGTATCATTCAGCCTTATTCTGAGGTGTCAGGATCTTGGGTGGATTGCCTTCAGAATTTGGTTTGCTCCATTTTCTGTGCAGATGTTTTAGAGTTTCCGCATTTTCCATGGTTGAGTGCGATATGGGAGGTGTGTGCCAGTGGTGAAATGCAGTTGCGATCCTGTATCCCCTTTTCGGTTTGTTTACGTTAGGGTTCTCGGTTTGCCAGTGGTGGTGTTTTTTTTTGAGGGTATTGTGTGGTTTGGGATCCATTGGTAGGGTTAGTGTGCCATGTTCAACTTGAGGTATTGGCCTCAGTGAAGCTGCGAATGGGTTTTTCTGGGCTCTAGGCTGGTAGGTGTGGTCATTGCCATGCATGCGCATCATGACCGGTGGGTAACTGATCACTTACAAGCTACAAAGATAATATTCAAATAATGCAATAGTCTAATATCCACACAGGGCATTGATTAACTGTTACAGACATATTATGGATCTGTGGGGTTTGATATTTGGGAACTGAATTATTAAAGAAACAAGCAGCCTGCAGGTTCAAAGCAGTTCCAACATGTACAAGTTAAAAAATCTACAGTACAAAATGGCAGATTTGCTGTAAAGGGAGGTGGTAGAGCACTGAAGAGTTAATGTTCAAGAGTGGTGAGGATGCCAAGAGTAAAGCGGCAATCCAATTTTTTTTTCTATGCCAGCGGCTAGGAAATGTGGCAAATTAGTGATCAGAAAAAGAAGAAAACTATGTATTCCCATGGGACGGAGTTCGTTGTATGGGAAGGTACAGGAACAGATATTAAATATTGCACTTTGCCACCTAGTTCCATGGTAGCATAACACCCAATTGCATTGTTTTCTTGTTTGTGGCACTTTCGTTGATTTCATATATTTTGACGGGCTGGCCTCTCATGAAGTGCCTGGGTGTTTCACAGTGTGAACATTATTGCACATTTCGGTAGCCATGCCATTAATGATTTTCTTCCTTTCAAAGGCTAAAAGGGCTGGAGTGGTGGTTATAACGAGCCAATGGTACATGCTGTTTTGTGTACCTTGTCTGCAATGCTCATGTTGAATCAATTTTAGGCAGGAATGGCTCTGCTGCATGTTGGCGAAATGGCAAACTTTGGTGAAGAGGTGATATTGGCTCTGTGGGTGAAGTGCAAGCATTGATGGCATATGAGTGAGAGGATGCTGTTAGGGGGAAGAATTTCTAGTGGGTGGTTTGTGGAGTGGTGCATTGGTGGTGGCCGGATGGTGATCGCAGTTCCTTGTCAGTCTGTGAGTTTGTTCGCAGGTTTCTGAGTAAGGGAGAGTCGCGTTTGCTCAAGCATGCATTGTTTGTCACTGGAGTAGTGGGTTTTTATTTATTTATTTTTTTTCTTCCACAAAGAGAAGTGGTTACAATTCATGTACACCATACGAATCGCGGAGGGAGTCATTACTGGGCACGTCGGGGTGCTGGGAAGATCACTTTGACTAACATTAAGGAGTGAAACAGTGCTAATTTCATGAACTTTAACCATACTTTGACAAATAAGTTTCTGCTGCCTGTCTTGTACTCTGGTAACTACTGTGCATTTTGTCCTTACTGCACTGCTTGTTATTAAACAGGCTGGTAACATTTGTGCACATCTTTTACTGCACTGAATGCTAAGTGTAATTTCTGGACAATGACTGAATTTTTCTAGGGGGTTCAGGGCATTACCTTAGTAAACAATTGCAAGTAAGTGAGCAAATAATAAAGACCAAACCATGTTTGATTCTCTAAAACATATAGGCCGAAAGTTGCTGAACTATAGGTATAAAAGGACAAAGGCAGCCACAGCATAGCAGCTTGAAAGGAATGAAAACTCTAGCAAGTTAAAAAAAAATGTTTTTTTGTTCTGAATATGCAGGCATGACCACTGTAAACTCACAGCAGTCCCCCTTTTACTCCTATGGGAGTATTTATAGTGCATGTAGGTTAAGCAAAGATGTAGGATGTGGCTGTAAACTCACAACAGTCCCCCTTTTACTCCTATGAGAGTATTTATAGTGCATGTAGGTTAAGCAAAGATGTGGGATGTGGCTGTATTAATGTGAGATTGTGTGTGGACAGGTATGTGCATGTCTGCAGTGGCATGAGTGAGGCTGCATGCATTTGGGTTATGAAAAGAATATAATTTTTGTATGTGTGGGTGTGTGTACCATTCTAAATATCCATGCTACCATAAGTTGTTCTATTAACCTTTTAAGTTTGTAAGAGGAATATTTAAAATACTACCTGATTGTATTTTGTAAGCTGCTAGTCAGCTATTATTAGGTTTGTGGCATTGTGTTCAATTGTTCTGTATTATGTTGATTAGTGTGGCTCATTTGGAGATGGAAGGTTAAGAGCTAAACAGATGGTTTTATAATATAAGCTAGCTTGGCTTATACAGGGCGCTAATTGATGTGGTCTGGAATTGCAAGGCTACCCTGATTGTGGGTACTGATAGGTACCTTCATAGGGAGGGGGTTTAGTTTTAACACACGTGACTGATGGTTAAATTTATCTTCGGTATTTGATAGGGTCATTGGAAGAATAGCTTCATTTATGGCTGTTTTGTCATAGATGTGAGTGGCGGTGATACATTTCTTCCTGGGTTGGCAGGATAGGTTGTCATTGAGAATGTCTTGGAATGTGTGTTATGTATTTTGCAAGATTTACATGTCTTTTTCTTTCTTGCAGATGCAGTCTTGGAATGCTGTGGCTATAATTTGAAATAGGTGGGTATGAGATGGAACCTTCTCTTTACATATTAGAGGGTTTAATTTTGTCCTTTTCTTTGTAGATGGTGGTGTGCCAAGTACCAGTTGTGGTGATACACAGTGAATTCACAGATGATGGAAGCAGTGGCAATCGAGGAGGTTACACATGGGGAGCACAAGTGGGCAACAGTCACTGACGAAATTGCAGAGGTACATAATCAAGTGGGCATGATTGGTGATCGGAGGGAAGTAGAGTCAGAGGTGTTGGAGCTGTTTCGATGAATGCCACTGCTGCTTGGGTGTGTACAGCAAGGCCAGAGAAGGGCATGTGCTGGGTGACCAGTGGTCAGCACCCTGATTAAATGCCTTTGAAAGATAATGGATGCTTTATGTGAATTTTGATGGTTGGACTAGTGTATAATAGGATTGTGGATCTTGCTGCTGGTGTGGAGCATAGGAGGTTATGTAAGGAGGTATGTTTGGGTCAAGTTAAGGTAGGACTAGGGATGTGATGGTGCAGGTACCAGTGACTGTTGCCATTGATGTAAGGGTGCATAAATGTGCTTGAGTGGGGGTGTAATTTAAACAGTCACTTTCCTGCAGGAAGTAGTTAAAGGTAGTTGATGTTGAGGGTCTGGAAGTTCCGGTTGTTGGAGTTGTGTACAAAGCGGTCACAGGGAATTTTATTTTATTCGCTGTTTAGCAAGATATGTCTAACTTCGTGCCATTTGGGTAGTGTATCGCCAAGTACAGTAGTATGTTGGGGGTTGAGTAAAGCAGGGTTGCGGATCTGTTATGGGGGGGTGGTCTGGGGGTTTTCCACAGGTGGGGTGGATGCGCAGTAATTAAAGGCATAGGAAGCAGGTGTGGAGGCACTAGGTTACTGGTGCTAGGGCCCCTTAAAAGTCAGTTTATCCCAAATGTCAAAAAAAAAAAAAAAAAAAAAGACATTTCAAGGTCTATATTCATTTTATTTATGGTTATTATGCATTTGTATTTGGAGGTAAGGTATTATGCTGAGGGAGACTGGGTTGATGTTAGATGGTATGTTAACAAGTGTTTTTTGTACTCATTAAGGCATTTCAAGGTTGGTGCAGCTGGGTAGTGTAAGGCCAAGGGAGGATAAGGTATGTTGAGGGCAAGTTATAGCAGGGTTTGCTATTTGCTTAGGGTAGTTTTGGGTTCTTACTGGTGTGAGAAGTGACACCAATTTCAGGAGTTGGGGTAGTTACTAGGTTAATGGCTCTAAGGTTTTGATGAACTAGACAGCCTCAGGTAAGTAAGATTCCTTAATCCAGAGCGCATTCTATGTTGCTTTTAGTCAAGAGAGACATGGGTGATTGTTGCCTGTGTCCAAAAGGAATATAGATAGATCTGTGGAGGGGGGGGATTTACACTTCGGGTTTGGTAATAGGATATAATAGCATGGCTATGGTTGGTTTTTGGGAAAAGAGTGGTATATTATTTATCGAATAGGCCCCTTTGTAATGCAATCATTGGTTTATTTCAAATGGGTATTAGTTGTATTGTGAATCTGTCATGTGTGGAGGAAATCTTACAGGTATTTTTGTTAATGCATCTTAAGTTTCATTGGTGTTTTGTATGTAATAGTAAATGCATTTTAAGAAGTTGTTGAAGGAGATACACCAGTGGTGGTGCATACTGTCATTAAGAAGTTATGCTTATATGAGGATGCAGTATTTACAGTTTTTTTCTTTTACAGGTAGGTGGAAGGAAGGTGGCTTTGACAGGTGAGACAGGGTGCCGAGGTTGATGTTGTTTGATGGAGTGGTGTGAAAAGAGGTCATGGTCTTTCAGCAAGGCAGTCACATATGGAATTGTTATATTTTCTTCCCAATAGTTACAACATAATGGTTTGTTTGCTTGTTGTGGGTGGGAGCATTAGGAGTGGGAAAAAATAGAAAGGATATTGTACCTTGGTATGATGGTATGCAATGGGGGTTTAATAACTAAATAGTATGGCTTGTTTTGTTGAGTTGCTAGAATGCCATGATGGTTGTTTAGCTGTTTTATTGCTTATAAGGGATAGTTACTGCGATTGCGAGATTGCTAGACAACGTGATTTTATGATACTATTTTGGTTATTTTAAGCAGTGAAATGGGGCTGGGATTAGACATCATAGTTTGTTCTTGTTCCTGTGTAGTTTCAGATGATGGTGGGCTTTGTGTTGGTTGTCCAGTTGAAGGGTAATGATGGGGGAGTCATTAGAATTGTTATTGCTCTGGCATTAAGGAGAGCTCATTTGGTTATTACTGGACTGGGTGGTAAATGGGGTTCCAGTTTGGTATGATGGCATGTAATTGACTTTGTGTGGCTTTATAATGCCCTTGAAATCTTTGTGGAGCTGGCATTGGTTATGAAGTAAGGATTATTTAGTTCATGTGCAGTGCATATGCTAGGTTATCTTAGCATAGGTGAAGGGTCAGTGTTTTGTTTTCAGCAGTTTTGGTAACTGGTTATTTTTGCTATGTGATATAGTTTTAAGAGTTAACTATATTCACCTTGGTTAGTGGGGATGGGATGCACCGAATGATATTTCACCGGGTGCCTTAATGTTTTTTAGATTGCTGGAAGAGTGCTGCAGAGAGGGGCAACAGCCTGGTAAGGCTGGTGGGTAGAGAAGAGGGGCAGGCTTGCCCTCTTCTGTTCCCCCTCTGGTGCTGGATGGTCAATTCAATAAGTTGGAAAAGGAAAGTGAGCAGTTACGCTGCTTGACAAGTACATAAGTAAGCGGAGGAAGCTGCTTATTTGGTTGATAGTATAATGCAATAAATGGTAATGAAAGTGAGCAGTTACACTGCTTAATAAGTACCAGTAAATGGTAACAGAAGTGAGCTGGTACGCTCCTTCATAAGTAGGTGAGTAGAGGTATGGACGCTGCTTACTGATCAGGATGAGCAGGTATACGTTGTGTTGATGTTACATGGATGTTATTTCATCTGTATCATGTTTGGTTGAAATGAATGAATATTGAGTAACATTTATGTTTATGGACATTTAATAAAGGTTGTCTAATGTCATTCGGTGTAATGTGTTTCTTGAAGGCGACCAGGACAAATGAGGTTTGGAACAGACCATTTTATCCAGGGACATCTTCAAGGTGTGAGGTTAGTTAGAGTTGCAGGACTTGGGAGGATAGGGGTAGCATAGGGTTAAATAGGAATGGATGAGGTTTGGGAGGAAGTGAGGTAGGGGTAGGGAGGGGCTTAAAGGATGTTAGGCAAGTGTAACTGGATTAGGAGTCACATTTTGGCGTGAACTTGCTACTTGCCCTCCATCCCTCTTTTTATTAGTTGGAATGTGGTTATGTTTAGTTTGGACAGGGCAGAGAAAAGGGGCAGGCTTGCCCTCTTCTGTTCCCCCTCTGGTGCTGGATGGTCAGTTCAATAAGTTGGAAAAGGAAAGTGAGTGGTTACTCTGCTTGACAAGTACATAAGTAAGCGGAGAAAGCTGCTTATTTGGTTGATGGTATAATGCAATAAATGGTGATGAAAGTGAGCAGTTATGCTGCTTGATAAGTATATAAGCAAGCAGGTGAAGCTGCTTATTGGATTGATGGTATAATTCAATAAATGGTAATGAAAGTGAACAGGCACGCTGCTTGATAAGTACCGGTAAATGGTAACGGAAGTGAGCGGGAATGCTGCTTCATAAGTAGGTGAGTGGACACTGCTTACTGATCAGGATAAGCAGGTTTACACTGTCCTGTCCAAAGATAATGTTATGTTACATGGATGTTATTTCATCTGTATCATGTTTGGTTGAAATGAATGAATATTGAGTAACATTTATGTTTATTGAAATTTAATAAAAGTCGTTAAATGTCATTCGGTGTAATGTGTTTCTTGAAGGGGACCGGGACAAAATGTTTTTTCCAGTTAGTCTACTGATAGTCCAAGATTATAGAAGTAAAGCAAAGCTGATGTTTAAATTCAGACTTAACTAGAGAAAAAAAGCATCTTTGAATCAGTGTTAATAAGAACTGATTTTATTTTGCTTCAAACTTCATCCAGCGTATTTGCATTTTTGTGTTTCACTAGTGACCTGTTCTTGCTTGTCCCTTGCTCAGTTGCAGCATTTCTCTGAATACAGAATTTCATAGAGTTCCTAAGCAGACTGGTCTGCAGACAGAATAAAATGCTGGCTCTGCAGATAGATATTTTAAATAAGAATGCTATGGATATTTATGAACACAGAATCCACATTAACAATACTCAACACAGAACTCTACAGAAAAAAAGTCTATGGATAAACTTCAACAGAATTCTAAATAAGAAATTCTGCAGATGCAGTTTTAATCACAGATATCATTCGAGCATAGCATTCTACAACATTCAACAGGTAGACGCTTTCTGATGAAATCCAAACCACAAAATTATATGCATGAATTTCAGCAGATACATTGATGACTGCCATTTAAGTAATGCAGTTACAGGGATATTAAATGTCTACATGTCTCAATAGCCAAACAACACATGCAGAACTGCTTAAGCTCAGGCTGAAGAAAATGTTGATAATGGTAAGCATATAACTTGAATGATTACTCACACAATGTAAAATGTCTCAATGTACATGTTTTAATATATACAATATTTATTGTGACTAAACAAATCCAATTGAAGACATTGAATCTAACAACAGTAACCGCTGTAGAGATTCCTTAGTACTGAACAGTGTGGTATTTACGCTTCTTTACTGACACTTATGGTTCTAGACATATGAATATTTGTTTAAACTGTGAGAATATAACTTGATTTTGGTAACAGGCTAACGATGCAGCCTTGGATGTTGTATCCCCAGGTTTAATTTCTTCATACAGTGATAGGAAAGGACCCCATTCCTAGTTCTGTTGTTCCTATTACTATTGGAACTGACTGGTTTTCCTTCTTCCTTATTGCTCTAGCTTTTAATTGTAAATCCTGGTATTTTATGACTTTGTGTCCCTCTGTCCATAAGATGCCCTAATCTCTGAGTACAGTAATTTTAGTGAAAGCACTACTTTTGTCTTTTTTCATGGAATAATATCTGGTTTCCTTGCATCTCTTTTAGAACTGTTAGTAACGGGTTAGTCCATGTGATAGAAACTTCATCAATCTCTGTAATGCTTTGTGATTCATATTTCCAATGCTTCACAGCTGCTTCTGTATTGTAACATTTGCGCAATCCACAGTGCAACAGTCTTGCTACATTACTGTGGCTTTCAGTATGCAAGTCCTCTGTCATGAATGTGTTATACACAGGAAGAAGATGGGTGATTGTTTCCAGTTCTGTATTACAGAACCTGCATTTGTCTATTTTTCTCACATTTTCAGTGGACTTTCTAAAGCAATGTGTATATAGTCCACTCTCCTGGGCTGCCATTATTAACCTTTTACCTTTTGCTTTTAATTCACCTCTCCTTATCCATTCATGTATCAAATCTTGGTCAACATGAGGTTGCTCCAGAAGTTCTCTATACATGCCACTAGAGTTGTGTACTTTCTAATATTTTTCCTTCTAGTCTTATCCTTTTCCTTCTATTCTTTCTTTTGCTTTTTTGGCACATTCAGTTACTGATTGTTGCCTACTCCTGGTTTAACTTCCCTTTCCATTTAATTCCAAAATGCTTCCACTATGCTACACAAAGATGTCTTCTTAGACTTCTTCGCCTCATGTTTTAAAACTTTCACTATGTTTGAATCTGATGAGGTCAGCAAATATGTATGCAGTCCTTTGTCTGTAGATCTATATGTGTAGTCATTTTCAAGGAGGTCCATACTGCCTTCAGAGCAAGAGATATATAATCTTTGTATACACCGATTTTTGTATATTATTTGATAAGCATGAAACATTTTTCTTTTTCTTCTTTTTTATATAATTGATCCAATATATTTTGAGGCCAGTCAATCATCCCAAAGTGATACATTAAAACAGAAAGAGCAAGCACAGTTTATAGCTTGGACTTTATTCATAGATGTCAAGAAGTTTTTAAATATCGGATTTAGTTTGCTGAAGTATTCCTTACCTAGCTTTATTCTCATGTGTTTGTTTTATCACTGACCTTTCATTTATTCTCAGATATTTATGCACTTCCCCCAGCTCATGTTGTTTTTATATTAGATTGCTGTTGCAGGCTGATATTTTCTTCATACTGCAGCTTTCCATTTTTAAATGTTGCTTTTTGTAGATTTATCAAGAATAAATGTCATTCTTATATCATCTGAGAATGTTTTAGCCATTTGGAGTTTTGCTTTCAGCTCCTTATCTGATGAACTAAACAGTTTTAAGTCATCCACATAAAGTAGATGAGATGTCTTTAAAGAAGATTGGTTTGTGGGAGATAAATTGTAACTATAGCCTCATCTGTTAAGTATAGCTTAACGGCATATAGGTAAGACAAAACAGCAGCAGGGACAATTAATGATCCTGGAATATTTGCTGTGAAATGTTATCTCTGAGATAATAATTTTCCTTTTGTCATGAGTCAGCTGCAAATTGATTTGCCACTATTTCAGAGTAAATGCAATGTAATTGATCAGTGTAGGGTGTATGTTATAAAGCTGTAAACATAAACATTCCATTATCCATGAATGAGGGATGCTGACAAATACTTTTTTGTAATCATTTCATGGCACACGCAGATTATCTCCCTCTATACAACTCTCCTTTATGATTTGTGTTGGAATAAATTATCCTCTGTTCCATATGAATTTCTTTTTTTACCTTTTTGTTCTATTATGATAATTGTTTTTATCAATGACTATAAAGTCTGTATGCATCAATTGTATTATATCATTTTATATTATTCAAAGGCAAGTCGTTGGTCTTTAATTCTTAGACTGGTTTGCAGGTTCACTCTTAAAGAAGAGTATCATGTTTCTTGTTAAAAAGTGTAGTTCCTATTTGGGAAGTGCATATAAATAATTCTTACTCAGGACTAAATCTTTGTGTAAAAATGCTAATTCCTTCAGATAGAAGTTAGATACAGCAGCTGGGCCTGGGGATTTCTAGTTAAGAGTGTTTCTTAATTTTATTTCAGTTTCTATGGCTGTTACTTCATACCATTTCATATTCTCTACATTAGATCGCCTGACAATTTATTTTCTTTTATCCATTCACCATCTTTTTTATGTACAACAGTACATAAATACTTATCCAAAATGTGTCTATTTTTGCTTTCTTTGGTGTTGTTTCTACTTGTTTTGCTTTGTTTCACAATTTTTTATAAAATCTTTTTGGTTATCAATAAATTGCTTATTTTTTACTTGTCCTTTATATTTTTCTGTATACTTTGTCATATTTTTCTGCTTGCGCTGATATTTTACATTTATCATTGACAGTAGTGAATGATAGATCCTGGTCTGTTTTAGTATTATGTGTTCCTTTATCACAACAGTCTTTCTAAGAATTGTTGATGATTTGTTCCCTTTTCTGCATTCCTCAAAAAGTGATACTTCTTGTATTTGTTTATAGTCTTATCTATTTGAGGCTTCCATTCTGCTTATTTCTTTCCTTTTCTTAAACAAGCTACATTTTTGTGGTAACACTTTATCTGTTATTAGTTTATCTGTGCAGTAGTATATTGTATCTATCTGTTACATCATATGAGTTTATCTAAAAAGTGTCATTTACTGTTTTCATCTGTTTTACTAGTCCTCTGACACTTTGGGTCTCATTTACTTTCTGTAATCTATTTATTTCATTTATCTTAATATGTTTGTCCATCTCTTTTAAGTTAAGCAGGTCTTCTCTTATATTATTTTATTCAGTACTGAGAGCATCTTCTTTGCTCTCCATTTCCTGTGTGTCTCACAAATAGGATTGCAAAACATTGGCAGTGACATATCCTCTTCAGATGCATCCTGCTTTATCTGAAGCTCCTCCATTTATGCACCCATTGGCCAAAGGGACTGCAACATTACCCATGACTGGTTTGCCACTGTCTCGTGCTTCTTCTGTTGTTGAGAAACTTCAATTGAAACTTCATGTGAGCCTTCTAAAATAGGCCTAAAACATTGCTCTGTGTTTATCTTCTTTAGGTGTAACCGACTTTCTCCACTGGTCTTTCATCTGGGCACTAACTGGTCTATCATGTTCCAATACTGCCTGTGTTGGAGTTTTCACACTAAAGTTATTTCTTACACTTATTTCACTGAACTGCACTTCTGAAACACTTATAATTGTGCTATACAGTTGATCTACTACATTTTGCACTGTTATAAAGCTTTTTTATTGTTTCACTGCATTTATGTACTGTTTTATACTGTTTTAACATTACTTAACTGTAAACTGCTTTTTCATACTGAGAGTTGTATTTTCTGTTTGTGAGTGCTCTATCCAAGCTTTTCTGTACATTTTTGATAATTGTCTGTTTACAGTTAAAAGCATTCTCTAGAGTCTGCTCCTTGATCTGTTTAAAACTTTCATTTAGTGGTTACAGCTAGGAACTGTAATAGCGTGCATTACTATAATTGCATTTTTTATTTAATTACTAAATTGTAAACTGCTTTTTCATACTGAGACTTGTATTTTTTCTTTGTGGGTGTTCTTTCTATGCTTTTAAAGTGAGGTTTCTGTGTTCTGCTCAGGTGGCATAATCTTGATAGAGTCCTGTTGTCTAGGCTGGTAGTTTTGTTTGAGTTTCCTGTGTTTCTGGCAGCCATTTTCTGCTGATTGTCTTCATTATTATTGAGAGTAACAAGGCCTACTGACCTTCTGTAGTACGAGTGATTGGGTAATAGCAGGGGCTGTGAAGTAGTCTGATTGTCCAACTCTTCCATTCTTACTGCTATATAAACCCTGTGTCTTATAAAATTTGTGCTTGTATTGCTCAGGCTTTGGATTGCATTGCATAAGTGGAAATTCCTTAAGATTCGAAGAGCAGGATAAGTTATTTCTTACTCTTATTTCACTGAACTGCACTTCTGAAATGCTTATAATTGTGCTATACAGTTGATCTGCTATATTTTGCACTGTTATAAAGCTTTTTTATTGTTTCACTGCATTTGTGTACTGTATTACACTGTTTTAACATTACCTAACTGTAAACTGCTTTTTCATACTGAGAGTTGTATTTTGTGTTTGTGAGTGCTCTATCCGAGCTTTTCTGTGCATTTTTGATAATTGTCTGTTTACAGTTAAAAACATTCTCTAGTGTCTGCTCCTTGATCTGTTTAAAACTTTCATTTAGTGGCTACAGCTAGGAACTGTAATTTTTCCACCCACCCTCCCTAGTGTTGTGTGTTCTTAATCTTGGTGGCTTTGCAGTTGCCCGCCCATACTGTATATTTGATCTGTGACACTCCTCCCAGTCTAGTGTCATTAGTTCACTCAATCTAATAGAGAACATTTGTGAAGGCCAACCCACTCAGATTCTTAACATTGAATTAACTTCTGTTCCAGCTTTCTCCATTTCCACTTTACTGGAAAAAAAATTCTAAGCTTGCTTCCCCCCTTTCCTGTGGTAGATCTTGTCCAGATATGGATTTGCTGTGTCTAGGACTGTTTGTGAGGTCCTAAGCCTCCCCCCACTTAACTGGGGTTAAACTATTCCTGGCACCATAAAGTCTGTTCTTCAAAATTTCCCTTGCAACTAGCTAGCTTTCTAGTTTTAGCACTCAAATCTGTTTCTCTGAGCTCAGCACTTGTTCAGAACTCATTGTAAGCACTAAATAAGTTACAAATTACTACAACACTCAACTTTCCTCACTTGTCTAGAGGAAAACAGTTTTTAGTACTTAATAAATAAGCACCTATTCAGGCATGTCTAATGGTCAGCACCCAGTGTTTTCTCCTGTTTACCTGATGAATCTGGGCATCTTGGGACAATACAGCAATTGCCTATTGTACACAGACAGCCCTCTCCTCCTACAACCCAACACTACAACTTGTGAGAGATGCACTTATATAGCCAAACTGGAAGCAAAGCTCTCGTCACCAAAGACTGGCCTAGACAGTCAAGAGGAGAAGGTAAACACTTGCACCGCACCACACTCATCACATAGTCTCTCAAAACCTACACCACCAAAACACACACACAGAAGCACAAAACACACACCTACATTTGCAGAGTCTCTCAGTACAAATCTGCCCAAACAAAAGAGACCTCCAAAGCAGAAATGCAAGCAACCTCTACCCCCAACACAACCCAAATGACACATAGCCCATATACTGAGTGTGCCACTCAACTACAGCCCATAAGACATAACGTACCCAACACTCTAGCCATAGGCGACTCTATAATCAGGCACACTGATGTTCCACTCACCAGGCTAAACAAGGAAAAAGTTACTGTCAGCTGCCTGTCAGGTGCCATGATCCGCCACATAATGCACACACTCAGGTCACTCCACAACAAGTACAAATATGACTCTGTCATTGTCCATGCTGGTGTGAATGACCTGAGACATACCTCCCTGGACTACATGAAAAGAGACATGGAGGAGCTCTCCGATCTTGTAGCCCAGGCAGGTATGACCCTATCCCTGAGTAGCATCCTGCTATCACCCAGAATGATACCACAGTACAAGGACAAAATGATTGACTTTAACAACTGGCTAAGCTTCTGGTGTCATTCTAAGGGAATCCAGTATCTGTCTGCCTGGGATGACATGATTGATAGACCACACTGCTTTGCCAGAGATGGCCTGCACCTGTCACCCTTGGGATTCCGGATACTGGCAAATGCTCTTGCCACCCCTATAGTGCCTTTTTAGGCAAGGTTCAAATGACAAATTCACCACTGTAACAGGTACAGACAAACAAAATCTGAGGGTAATGCTACTCAATGCTAGAAGTCTAAACCTCAAAATGCACTCACTCGAGGCACTCCTTAAAATGGAGAACATTGACATCTGTGCAGTGACAGAGGCCTGGTTTGAAGCTCCAGAGAGCACCCCTGCATTACCAGGCTATTATTCATACCACACCTTTCAGCCACAAAACCCAGACCAAAACACTAAATGTGGAGGTGTGTCCATATTCATTAAGGATATCCACATCTCCAAGCTAGTTGCTCAGCATAATGCATCCAAGATTATCCAAGTTCAACTAACTCTGGGCAAAACCGCAATCCATATTGTAGCTTGCTACAGACCCTGCAGCATGCCCCAGGATTCCCACTCCTCTTTTCTTGATACACTGGAAAATATTAAGGTACAACCCAACACTCTAATAATGGGTGATTTCAACTAACCTATCATTAACTGGGAAAACTACTCATGTACCAAGTTTTTTTCTTCAATGTTTTCTGGAAATAATCAATTCCAATGCCTTGGATCAACTTATCCACACCCCCACCAGGGGCAGCAATATCCTAGAACTGGTCATCACCAACATGGGTGACCAGTGTTCCACACCAGAGGTCAGCTCCTCATTGGTCAGATCAGCAATATCCTAGAACTGGTCATCACCAGCATGGGTGAATAGTGTTCCACACCAGATGTCAGCTCCTCGTTGGTCAGATCCTACCACAAGCTAATCACCCTAGACATCCACATCCCGCTCCCACCCCCCCATTAGGAAAACAACCGTAAAAAATTTCTCCAAAGCCAACTTCACGCTTCTTAAGACAGAAGTGGCAAACTTCACGACACCCATGCAGATGGACAATAGAGGTACGACTGCTGAATGCCACACAAATGCACTTTATAAGCACTTACACGAGTGCATGTATTGTGCTATCCCTAACAGAACCAAGATGCAATCCGGCAAAAAAAGGAAGCCAATCTGGTGGTCTTCTGCCATAAACAAACTCTACAACAGAAGAAAGAAACTGTTGCAAAAAAGAGTAAAATCCCATGGTTGGAGGAACTCCCTGGTCAGCCTCAGTAAGAAGCTGAGATCCCGCATAAAATCTTCCAAAGCTAGTTATGAAAACAAAATTGCCACTGATTCTAAAGACAACTACAAAGCATTCTATAGCTATGTCAAGAAACTCAATGGCAACACTCAGATCTGCTCTGAGTTACAGCACAATGACACTAAATATACAGAACCAACTGATATTGCCAACATCCTGGCAGATAGGTTCAGTGCTAACTTTACCCCCTCTTACCCCCAAAGGGCCCATCTTTATACCGGAAGAATGCAAAGTTCCTGTAATCATGGCTGCACAGGTAAAAAACTCACTCTCCAAAGCCAAGAACACAGCATCCATGGGACCTGACAACATCCCAGGCTGCCTTCTACATGAACTTCAGAATGAACTGGCACCCCACCTAAGTACCATGTTCAATCATAGCCTCACCTCAGGCTTTGTACACATTGAATGGTGCACCGCGACAGTTACACCACTCCACAAAGGGGTGGCCTCAACAGACCTCGGGAACTACCGCCCCATTAGCCTGATGAGCCTCATCTGCAAGACCATGGAACGTATCATCATGGAACTCATAAACAAAGACATTGGGGATCTCCAGACTCTGGACCCCACACAGTTTGGGTTTGTAAAAGGCAGATCATGTCTTCTAAACCTGATAGACTTCTTTGAAGTAGTCACCAAAGCCATAGATGAGGGTAAGATGGTTCACACAGCCTATCTTGATCTCACCAAGGCTTTCAACACCATCCTCCACTCTGGAATTATAGATAAACTCACTAAACTAGGTATAAATCCCTATGTCACAAGATGGGTTGCCAACTGGCTTACTGACAGAATCCACACTGTGAAAGTAGCAGACTCCAAATCAGACTTCAGACCAGTGACAAGTGGAGTACCACAGGGTTCAGTCCTGGGTCCTCTCCTGTTTGGTATCTACTTCTCTGAAGTACAGTCTAACACAAAAGGTCTTTGGCTAACTAAATTCACAGATGACTGCAAACTAGGAGCCATAATTGAAACTCCTAACGATGTGGACATCCTACAAAAGGGCCTCACTGAGACAGATGCCTGGTGTCAAAGACATGGTCTCAAGCTCAATACCAAAAAGTGCATTGTCATCCCCTTTGGTAAAAACTCTGTACCCATGAACTACCACATAGGCGTTAGCCTACCTAACACCAAAAGTGTGATAAGGGACCTTGGGACATAGGTGGACAGTAGTCTCTCCTTTGATAAACATATCACCACTGTGGTCAGGAAATCCTTCTATGTGGCACACCTCATCACAAAAGTTTTCTCATCCAGAAAAAAAGAGGTCATTGTTCCCTCTACTCATCACTCATTAGACCCATTATAGAGTACAATGCCTCTTTTGGTATGTACCTCACAAGACATCTACAACAACTGGAAAGGCTGCAAATATACCTCACAAAGAGGATTACTGGCCTCAAACAGATGCCTTATGCAGACCGTCTCAAAAAACTCCAGCTTTACTCTGACGCATATCACGTACTCAGAGGCGATCTCTGCCTAACATACAAAGCTATGTCAAACTCAGAGCTGTTGGACATGCTCCATTTAAAGAAATCCCAATCCCTCTGAGCTACATGCTTTAGGGACCTAAACCTTGTCACCACAATAAACAGAACATGCTGGAGGGATAGATTCCTGTCCCAGAGACTTCCCTTACTCTGGAACAGACTACCTATCTATGTCAAACAGAGCTCCTCATTAGCACTCTTCAAGAAAAATCTTGATGATTGGATGGGTAATAGGAAATTCACCCCTGGGATCACTTCTGTGGTTCTGCTTGACAGGGTCACAGGAAAATAATTTTCTTGGGTGGCAAAAGCTAGGATACCTTTTTGGCTAGGCTTGTATAGGCCCTAGAGCCAATAGCCTAGTACCTACCTATGAACCTATGAACCTATAAACCCTTATTTTCTCCGATAACCATCACTGCAATGTCTATTTGTTTAGCTCCTGCCTTACTGATCTTGTTTTCTACATTCCATCTTTGCAGTCTTATTTTTGTATCATGAAATAATTCATATCCATGTTACCATGTCTATATCTCCCTTCAAATATTTTTGATGCTGCTTTTTTTGTATTGCTTAGTGTGACTTTCTCAAAAGTGCTCTTTGCAGCACCCACAATGTGCCCAGAATTTACTTTTTCTACAGATTCATGCAGAGTTACATGTACATATCTATATATGACTGTAAATTCTTTTTATGAGACACATTGCTCTAACTATGACTGGAACTGTCCAGGTATCCTTCTTAAACATTGTGATCATTTCTGCATGCAACTCCAGGTATAAGTTTGGGTCTCTCTGTACTTAAAACACTGTAATTGCTGGATATAGCAATTTCAGTGTTCACTGCTGCTTTTGTCTTCTTTTCATAGACTACCATATCTGGTTTTCTCACATCTATTTTTTAACTGTTGGTAATGTGTGATCCCATGTGATACACACATCATCATTCTCTATAATGTTTTGTGGCTCATTTTTCCAGTGCTTCTCAGTTACTTCAATATCATAATGTTTACAGAACCCTCAATGCAGGCCCTCTACCATTAGTCTATTACACACATCAACAAGAAATGTGACTGTTTCTAGTTCAGTTTTGCACAACCTGCATGTGTGTGTTTCTCCTATATGTTCAATGGACTTTTTAAACCAATGTGCATATAGTCAACTAGACTGGGCCACCAATATTAACCGTTCATCTTTTGGTTTAAATTCACCTCTTCTTAACCATTCCTGAGTCAGATCCTGATCAACATGAGGTTGTTCCAGGAGTATTCTCTACTTGGCAACTATGTTTATATCTTTTCCATACTTCTTGCCTTCTGATCTGATCCTACTCCTTATCATGTTTCTTTAGTTTTTATAGTACATTCAGTGGCTTCCTGATTTGTGTATACTTCTGGTTTGATTTCCATTTTTTGCTTGACACCAATATGTTTCTGTGAAACTAAGCAGGTAAGTCATTGCCTTGCTCTCCTCATGTTGTAAAATGGTCATTATGTTTGGATCTGGTGAAGTTAGCAGATATGTATGTAGTCCTACGACTGCAGATCTACACATGTAATCTATTTTGAGGAGGTCCAAACCTGCTTCAGACTGAAGAATATATAATTTAGGTATACACTATTTTTTTATATATCATTTGATAAGCATGAAGTATTTTTCTTGTTTTCTTGTCCAACTGATTCGGTACCTGTTGAGGCCAGTCATTCACCCCCAAAATTTTTAGTTAGAAAAGGAAGAGCAAATTGATTTATATCTTAGACTTTGTTCTTAGATTTCACAGCTGTTTTCAGTATTAAGTTTAGTCTTTTAAAATATTCCTGAGTTTTGTTTGCATTTGCTCATGTTTTATTGTCAATCCTTCATCAATTCCCAAATACTTATACACTTCCTCCTTCTCAAGTTTCTTTATATGACATTCCTGTCCCAGACTGATATTTTTTGGGTTGCTTTTGTACATTTAACAAGACCAAATGACATTCTTATATTATCTGAGAAGGTTTTTACCACTTGAAGTTGTGCTTTCAGCTAGTCGTCTGATGAACTATACAGTTTAAAATGATCCACAAAATGAAGATGAGAAGCCTTTACGCTTTGCTGTTTTTTGAAGGCAAACTGCAACTCTGACCTAATATGTTAAGTAAACAGCTTAATGGGTTAAAGACAAGACAAATGAGCAGCTGTGGCAAAGAATCACTCTAAAATATCCCCCTTTGAAGTTTTATCCCTGGGATAATAATTTGTGCTTTATCATTGCTTAGCTGTGAAGTGATTTGACACTGCTTCATGGTCATTGTAATTTAATTGATCAATATAGGGTGTGTATAATACATATGTAAGCACTCCTTTGTCCATGAATGTGGGATACTGTCAAATGTTTTTTTTTCTAGTCTATCCATACCCTACTTATATTCTTCCCCTTTTTACGATTCTCTATTATGACTTTATTTAACAGCAAATGATCCTTTGTTCCATATGACTTTTTGTTACCTTTCATTCTATTGCCATGATTGAGTTTTCTTCTAAGTGACTATAAACTCTGCCAGTGTCAATTCCCTTATATAGTTTAGACATTGTTGAAAGGTAAGTTATTGGTGTATAGCATCTAGGATAGCTTAGGTTCACTCATAAGGAGGAGTGTCATTTTCTTGTTCTTAACCACAGTGGTGTCTGTTTGGGATGCACATATAAGTACTTCTTACTGGGTCTATAACATCTTATCAAAAACTAAATTCACCAAACTGCATCTACATCGGAAATGTAGTTCAGCGAATTCACTCTTGTGTGGGGCTACACCCCTCACACCCTCGCTAATTCTATATACCAACTTTGAGATTGCACTACAGTGAGGAAAGGCCCAATTTTCTGATTCTCACTGTACAGCGATTTCACTATTATCATTTCGCTGAACTGTATTTCTGATGTAGATGCAGTTCAGAGATTTAAATTTTTGAGGATTTAATATAGACCCCTTCTTTCTTAAAGTTAAGTTAAGGGTTAAAACTTTCTTACTTAAAGTTAAGTTAAGGGTTAATTCTTTGTACAAAGATGTTAACACTTTTGGCCAGAAGTTAGGTACTGCATCTGAGCCTTGGGGTTTTCCAGTCAGGAGTTTTTCTTAATTTTGTTTCAGTTTCTCTGGCTGCTACTTCATCTCAGTTCATATCTTGTACCTTTGAACTTCTTACTATTTCTTTTACATTTTATATCCAGTTAGTATCTTTGTTATGTTTCACATGGTCTTCTTCCATAGTTCTACAAAATGTGTTTACTTCCTTTTTGGTGGTGTTTCTGTTCTTTTTGCTTTTGTTTCCCAATTCTCTATTTAACTTTTTGGGTCAACAATGCTCCCCACGGTCGTGTGGCCTCCGAAAGACATGCATGAATGGGTGTGTCTTCGCTGAAGGTTAGGCATTGGGCTGGCAACTCAGCACCATAAAAAATCTACTGCCAATTATTAGCGGACCGGAGTTCCGCTGTGGTGACCCCTAACTGGGAAAAGCCGAAAAGTCAAACAATGAATTGCTTATTTTGCACTTTTTCTTTATATTTATCTGCGTATCTTCTAAAGTTTTTCTGCGTGTTCTGATATCTTTAGTTTGCTATTTGTATTAATATATGATAGATCCTGTTCTCTTCTGATGCTATACATTGCTTTTATCATGTCTGTGTTAAGTATTTTTATTATATTCCCCTTTCAACAGTCTTGTCATAGGTTCATAGGTGTTTATAGGTTCATAGGTGTTTACTAGGCTAACAACCACAAGGTCCTTAACTCATTCCCTCCAGTAGAGCTCTTTTGAGTGTGTACCATTAACTCCTAGTGGGCGTGGCTTCAGCATTTAAAAATTTAAGTTATCACCTTACATTTTTAACAAATACCCATTGACAGAGGTCATATATCAATAAAACTGTGTTTGCTATCATGTATGCATTAAGATAAAATTTTCCGATACCTTGTATGTAACATGGTTTAGGAATTATTATTGCAAATATGAACAGGCGATATGTGACGCCTAGAGGAGCAGTAGGGTGTAACTGCAGAAACGCCTGGAGACGTCACTTGGCTGTAATGAGCCATGCATCCCAAATCTTTGATGAGTTTTGATTCACTTGATAAGTGTAAGCATGGACCTGAGAGATGAACCATTTACAGGTTACCTATTGGCATCAGAGACATAGATGCCAAACCAGGGATGAATGTCCTGTTTCCCATCCAATTATCCAAGTTACACTTGAATTGATTAGGGGAATTAGGGAGGAACTCTGCTTCACATGGATGGGGAGCCTGTTCCATAGACAGGATAGTCTATGTGATATATACCTATCTCTCCATGTTGTCTTAATTGTTTTATAGTTTTCTGTATTCAGTGCTATCATGATGGTTTTGATTTCTTCCCTTCCTTTCCTTTATTGTTCTGCGTTTTTGTGATAATGCTTTTTCTGTTATTAATTTAGCTGCACTGCAGAATAATATACCCTATTTACTTCTGTTATATCACACAAATTTCTGAAAACAGTCTTGATTACCATGCTCATTTGTTCTATCAGACTTCTAACATGTTTTGTTTTATTGATTTTCTGTAATCAATGTCTTTCATCAATCTTAATATTTATATCCATCTCTATTAAACCAAGCAACTCTCATCATTTTGAACTAAACTGATGGCATATTCTTTGCTGTCTGTTTCCTGTGGGCATTCTGCAAAAAGTTCCAGAACATCTTCATGTGACATATTCTCTTCAGCTGCGTTCTGCAACAATTATTGCTTTTTCATATGGGAACTCACTAGCTTATTACTCAACAACATGGACTGTGTCAGAGTTATCACTGTGTCCTGCGCCTTCCATTGCTTTGCAACTCCAAATGAATCTTTGTACTGACTTCCATCTAAAAGCTCCTGAGTATCTTCATACGGCACCTGTTTCTCCTTAATTTGAGGACTCATTGTTCCTTCATACTGTCATGTTACCAGAGTTTAATTTTCTACACTAAATCTTTCACTTTGCAGCTAATGCATAATGTTAGTTTATATTTCTTTAACTTCTCCACCACTAATCCTCTTTTCTACTTTTACACTTTTTCTTATTTTTGTATTATAACATTTTTTATATCTGGATGTCTTTGCCTGCATTTCTGTTCCACTATTTTTGGTGCTGTTTTTTTTCATATTGATTATTTTTGCTTTCTCTTTTGCATAAATGTTGTACCATATTAGATTTCTTTTTTTATCCCATGTCTATATTTCTTCTTCAGATGTCTCCTGCTCCACCTGTTTTTCCTTACTTTGGCAACTCATTTTTCCATCATGCTGTGACATAACCTGTGTTAAACTTTCTACTCTAAATCCTTCACTTTACAGGGATTCCATAACTTCAGCTTCTATTTGTTTAACTTCTACTTTATTAATCTTCTATTCTATATTCTTACATATTTTTGTATTGTGAAATATTCCATATCTGGGTGCCTTTGCCTGTATTTCTCTTTAAATATCTTGGGACTCCTTTTATTTATTTATTTTAATATTTATTTATTGTATTGATTAGTTTGGCTTTCTACTTTTCTTAAATATTACATGATATAAGATCTCACTTTCTTTCCCCATCAATATTTATTTTTATAGCTTTCAAAAAGCTCTAGATTTTGTTCTTTATAATTTGACACTTCCTCTGTCACTTCTTTTTTCAAACTTTCCAAAGTTTCTTTGTCTATATAATGTTTCATGGATCTGTTGTATTAATGAACAGAAATGTGCATTTGAAGCTTTTGATATTTTTTTCTTGTGCAAGTATTTTCTTTCTTCAAAATTCTCTCAATCTTTTTGAATATCTTCTGGCTGGAAATTCTGGGCTTCTTGTGTAACAGTAACAATACATAATTTCTTCCTTATGTTCAATAGTCCACTCTGTCTGCACTGTAGAAAATTTGTTATGTTGAAATAAACTAACCTAAATGAACTTGTTTATTTATAGATTTTCTGCATCATTTACATCACTAGGTTAGATTCAGAGGTACAGCCTGCAGTAAAAAAAAAATGATGGGATTAACCTCATATAGACACTACACATTTCAAAACAATGTATAGAAAATTAAAATATTACTATTTATCTAGCTAAGATACATTTTTTTATACAATTTATTTTATTTTATTTTATTTTAAATTTTGTTACTGGGACAGTCCGACTGGATGCAAGTTCTTTTTCAGTGAGGCCCGAGGAGAAAAGCTCCAAGTTTATTAGAATAATTATTGCAATAAATGAAGGATACACAAAATTCATACACAGAAGTTAATATACCCAATTTTACAGTTTAGGGAAAGTGTTATGATATAAGAAGGGTTACAATAAAATACAAATTTCATTCATTGTATCCATGGTAAATATTATATACAGCTTTACAATTAAGAAAAGGTATCACAATACTGGAATTATGACAAGCATAGTCAATGATACATATCATAAGTCTGAGAGATAGGACAAGCAACTGCTTTCAAAGAGTTGGATTCTGGCTACCTCTTTCAAGTACAATAAGATCAGGTTATATTTTCCACTTTAAGATTAATGTTATTTTTCTTGATAAAAGTGACAGTGTCTAACAAGAAGTAAAACAATCACCAAAGGGTAAAAAGAGCTGTTCTTTCTAGATATAAATTTATAGTTATAAAAAATATAAGATATTTATATATTTTTGCTTATATCTACTGAAATATTTTTGCTTCCTGCTACTGCTACTGACAAGCCTTTATAAAAATTACTTAATTTACTGATCATAAGTCATGTAGCTGCAGGGCTTCTCAATTTATAATAATGAAGTGTCCATCTAGCATCTTCTTTAAGTGGTTTAGCTCTCCATTAATGTTTCCTCTATACTTACCTATTTTATTATACTGTAATCTCTAGTTGTCATGTAAATCAAACTATGATTATGACAGTAAAAGTCACTGCTACAGACTAAATGACAACTACTTTTACTCAATTAATTAATGGTGTAGTGCATTTTATATCTTGACAGCCACATACATACACACATTCAATTAGTTTAATTAGTATTTAAAATTAACTATAGCGAGCTAACTAGGTTTATACTTGTGATATGCACTCTTCTAAAACATTAGTTTAGCAAAGTAATATTTTACACTTTGCATATCTTTGGTTATATCTTATATTTGGACTTTGTTGCTGACTTAACTGTTATTTTTCTATTTGAGTCCAAGCATTGCACGTGTATAAAGTTATAATCTCCCATTGATAGGAGAGATGTCTGCACCAGTTCCACTTTGTTTTGCTCCCCTCCCTTCCCAATTCACCTGCCCTCCACTTCATTACATTTATTTGTGGGGATCCCATCCCAATTTTTGAGTCATTAATTGAGCTCTTAAAATTATACCATTCATTTTTACTTTAATACTTACACCTTCTTTACTTCAGTTTTGTAAACTGTAATTTTCAAAAAGTTGTTTTCACCATTGTAATATCTTTCCATTGCCTTTGCCTTTCAGTCTCCTGTTTCAGCTAAAACAAATTTAAATAGCATTGCAATATCAATTTAACATTACATTCAAATCACACATTGCTAACTAAACTTACATAGCTCTTTTTCTTTCTTTCTTTTTCTATTCAAACCTAATTCTAACTTGCAATCTTACTCATTGTATACTTTACACATTTATCAAATAAACTTTTATACCATATTACATCTTTAGGATATATCTGTATTATCCTTGTTAAGCCTCCCACACTTAAAATCATATCATGCTATCAATGATTTTATTTATTTATTTGTCTTTGTTCACTGGGAAAGTCCAGCTGGGCAGAGCCATTTTTAGTGGAGGCCCATGGAGAAAAGCTCCACCACAGTACATTTATAATAAAAAGTGATTCAGACAGTTTTCAGAAAAACAGCAGTTATATTTCTCATAAAACAACAAATATAATTACAAGAGAGGTATAATCAGTAAAGTATTTGCATCAACAATTTTAAGTCTATACAGTTGTTCCAGCTGTAAAATCTTGCAAAAGTAAATGGCTTGATATTGCAGAAGAGAAACATTATTGTTAAGAAGAGAAATATTTATTTTGATGCAACATATATTTTTCAGATAAAGTAATTAGTTTATGGAAATATTATTGGTCTTCTTTAGTAAAAAAATAAAGATGTTTGTGATATAATTAATAATACACATTTAATATCTTACAAGAGGGGATGTAATATAGGAGATATGCTGGTCCACAGTTGTTTCATTTTTCCTACTTGCCATATGGATATGTATATGGGTACATTATAGATGGGCACCTTCCCTTTTGGAAGGTGTTGTAGTTGTAATAATGTAGTCTGAATTTTTGACAAAATTAGTATTCATGCATTTTTTTGACTAATAAATTAATTTGTAATACTGAGGGCATTTTTATGCCTTCAAATGTCCATATCATTTATTTTACATCAGTGAAAGTAAGAGAGCTTTTAAATATAAATTACAGGAACACATACAAGATATAAAAACAGAGAATAAAAGGTGTAGTTGCATTGCATTTTTAACAATACTGTCAAAGTAATGTTTAACTATTACAAGGTACTATTTTGGAGCAAGTGGGGGTTAAATTTGATGAGGAAAACTTGCTTAAAGAGAAAGTATTGTATAAAGAAACTATGCATTTTAAAATATGATACTTTATTTCCCAAGGGTTTGACTGTGGAGTATAATTGGAAGTGTTTAATTTGATTTACTTTTTAAGATATTTTTTTCTTTAGTGATTAGTTGATATTTAAGTTTAATTGTGTGATTGTTTTTAATAATTTTATGTATAACGTGTGGTATTGACACGTGTAATTTTTACTACTCATTGAAGGCTTTTGCAGAGGCATTAGAGAGTAATAAAGTTTATTAAGGGTCAGTAGCCTTTGTTGTTTATTTATATTAGTGTAAAGAAGTTTAGTGTTCTTATATTTCAGCAAGGAAAGGTTTGCAAGGTTTTGCAAACTAAAATACATTCAATGAACTGTATTCAACTTAACTATAATCTTATACACCCCTCCTACTTTTACGCTATTTTTCCAATTTTATATAATTTATTGTTTATCTAATCTTTGAAATACATACACATTCATAACACAATTCATAACTTTAGAAATTTAAAATGAAGCAAAAGTACAAGCCACATTTCAATTTCCACTTTACACATTTACAAAATCTGTCTGGAGACATGCATTCAAATCAAGGCCTATCTAGCTTTCCTTATGTGTACAGCTTAGACAACACATCTACTATGGTAGTACCATCTGTCTTCCAAACCATGGCAGTGGTTTAAAACTATACCATCTCAAGTTCAAGAACGTGCAGTGAAGTGGATGAATTATTTGCATGGCTCTCGCAACTCTTTCCAGATGTAATAGTGTCTATTAAAATATGGTTAAACCAATCATCAAATATGAAGAGATTAATTAGATAAAGTTGAGGTAGTTTATTTTTCATTATCAGACTGTAATGCTATTACATTTGAAATCATAGTAAATGCTAAAAATAACATTTCTATTGTTAGAATGCCAGAGTATAAAACTAATATAAAAGAATTTAAGGAGTTTTTTTTAAATAAAAAAATAAGACCTTTGTAAATATAAATAGAGTTTGAGATATATCAGAGATATTTGCCTGGGAGTCTCTAAAAGCATATTTATACAGTAAAATAATTTGTTTGTATTTAGACAAGAAAAAACAATGGTATAAGGAATTCATAGATTTACAAAAAATACATAAGTTTAAATTGGAGATGCAAAACTGTAATACAAATTTATTAGAAGAACTTGATAGGTCAAATAAAAAAAATCAAAATTTTACAACATAAAACTACAATAAATCTAAACAAGATTAAGATGTGCTTTTATTCCTTGAATCCCAAAAGCCTGCATAAACTAGCAATTAGATCAAAGAAGATTATTAAGTGTAATCATATTAAAGAAGTTTATTTTCAAGTAGCAAAAAGAAGGTTACAGTATTAGAAGATACCTGAGAGGCTTTTAGAATTTATTTTAGTAAAATCAATCAATATAACCCTGTAATAGAATCACAAGATATAATTAAATCCTTTATAAAAAGATATTAAAAATAAACTATCGAAAGATCAGATTCAATTAATTAATAAAACCTATTGTAATGACTGAACTAAAATTTCAAATTAAATAATTAAAACTTAATAAATCTCCTGGTAATGATGGTATTTTGCCAGAATTGTGTACATTTATGCCCAAAGATGCTTTAGAATTATTGTTGAAAGTATTTTCATTAGTTAGAGGATTATTAGATGCTCGTCCAAGCTGGGAATATACACTAATTTCTTCTATATTTAAGATGATAAAGATGCAATAAAATGTTCTTCCTATAGAACAATTTCATTACTAAACAATGAATATAAAATATTTATAGCAATATATGCAAACAGGAGTAAACAGTTTCTACCCACATTGATAAATGAAGATCAAACTGGTTTCATATTGAATAGGAAATGTTATGATAATATAACAAGAATTATTACAATATTAGACTATGCCAATATTACAAATGGAAGCTCAACTTTGTTGAGTTTAGATATCAAGAATGCCTTTGACTTGGTTCATTGGCACTACTTACTATTTATTTTGGAGGAATATAATTTCTCAAATAATTTTTATACATCTCATTAAATTTCTTTATGAAAAAAATCTTTAGCTTATATAAAAATCGGCTCATATGTTTTTAAGTCAATAACAGTCACTAAAATCACTAAACAAGGATGTCCTGTATCATCATTATTATTTACTTTAGTCAGAGAACCATTTGCAAATTATATTAGATCAAATACTAATATTAAAAGTATAAAAATAAATGATAACTTTAATGCTAAAATACAATTATTTGCTAATTATATTTCATTACCAACAAAGGATTATAATCATTCTTTTCAGCTTTATTTCAGTCTATAGAAAGTTTTCAGAAGATATCTGGACTTATTTTTAATGACAGTAAAACCAATATTCTACCCACAAATTGTAATATAGATAAAATAAACAAGACCTTTTCTAAATATATTGTGGATGATAACAAATATTTAGGAATTATCTTAACAGATAATATTAAAGATATAATAATACTTCAATTTACTAATAGCATAAATAATATAAAAAATCTTATTAATAAATAGAATAAGCGGTTGATTTACAACGGACAAGAGACTGGCTTTAATTAAAATGAATATTTTTCCAGTAATGTTATATGTAATACAATAATATTTCTTTCCCTTCCTAATGATTGTATAAGACATTTTAATTATTTGATTCTGAACGTTTGTTTCCTAATAAGCCTAGCTTGGCATTAAATGACCAAATAAGGGATTAGACAGAAGGAGGCATTGTACACCTGATCTGGAAATATACTTTTTGTCAACTATTAAGACAATAATATCATGGTTTAATCCTAATTAGTTTGCTAAATGGAAAGAAATACAAGAAAAATACATTAAAAAAGTCCATTATAATAACATGATAAGTCATAATTTCCATTGGTTGATAAGATAATATAGCTTAGAAAACAAAAATAAATCGATAAATTCCTTTTACATTACTATTACATTAAACATATTTAAACATTTTATACATATGAATCCATAATATAAACTATTGTTGTTCTTATTATTTTCTATATCTTTAGACAAGATGGCATTAACACATTCAACTTGTTAAAAATGAAAAATAAATAGACAACTAAACTTGATATTTTGCCATCAATTGACAAATAATGGGAGCTTACATTATACAGACTTTATTATGAATAAATTTGCAATTAATGAAGAAATGTGGTTGGATATACAAATTTGTAGACAATTTATTAATCAAAACATTGTGGTAATGCAGCCAGCAATAAGAAATATAGTCCATAAATAAATGTCATAATGCCATTTTAAAGGGTATTTATCTAAAATATATAAAGTATTTTAGTGTACAACAATATATTATAAGGATAATTATCGGGATTACTTCAGATCAATTAATAATAATTTTCCAAGTGAAAAAGAAAAAAAAAATAATGTTTTTGTTCTCCAAACTACTCTTTCATCACATTGGAGATTATTTTTTTGGAAATTTATGCATATATATTTCATTATGCCACATAAAGTTGAGCTAATGTATAAAACAGAAATAAGATGTTGCAGAAATAAATTAAACGTTAAATCTGATTGGCAACATATGTTTTATGATTCTATACTGCTTAAACCATTTAGGAGAATATGATTTTTTTCTACACACTAGTTTTAATAATAAATTTATTTTAGCTAAATCTTTGGTTTTATTTAATGTATCAGTTCTTGCATGTGTGACCAGATCAAAATATCATTTTCTGTGGAGTATATTGGCTATAGAAAGAAAGATTGTTACCATAAACTGGAAACATGAGAATACTCCTACTTTGAAAGAATTTAAGCACATTACTAAAAATGTTTGTCAATGTGAATTTACTTCAGTCAAAACAAGAACAGATAGAGTCACTTCATCTTATAATACTTGGATGAAATTTAAGGAATTGTTGGAAAAAATGAAAGATTATATATAAATAAGTAATGCTGGAAGTTGAGCTATTAATATTTTTATTTACTAGACATCTTTATAAATAGTTGAGTTGTTAGTTGTGATGGAAAACATTATTATAGTTATACATTGTTTTAATATTTATGCTATATTTTATTTGTTTTTTAATCTTTAATAAAAAAGAAATAGTAAATTTTCCATTTACTTTATTAACACTGTCTGCATGTCCAATTGAAATATTCTTAATGCATTACTATTAGACACTGCTGTATCACATTTTAACAATGTTTTCTTATCCATCCTAAACAAGTTTGCTCATTGGCTTACTGAAAAAGAATCCCTAAAGAATTATTAAAAGCTATGGGCAAGGCTTTAAGATCTTGGTTACAAAACAAAACATCTGCTAACCAACAATTTCAATATCTAAGAAATAAAGTCAAACATCCCTTTCAAAAGACAAACTGAATTACTAGACAAATTGCCAAGAATATCATAGATTAAATCCTCAATTATATTTTTGTCTTCAATAAATACGCTTTTGCATTCAGTTTGAATCACCAAACCCACACTATCTACATCAGAAATCAGATAAACCACCATTTTATGCAGTGAGTACTATCTCTCCATAAAACAATGGCAACTCCTCCTTTCATACTCTACTATCAATAAAGAATTATAACACAACTTTCTATCATTAGCCTGTGCCTATTTCTATGATTAAAAAGTATTTACATAAACTTAAATCTACAGCTATTGGTCCAGATCATCTACATTGTGACTATACCAAGATCAGTGCTGATGTAATAGCTGGGTCTATATCAGATAATCAAAATGGCTCATTATCGAATGCCATAAAGTCAAACTGCAAAACCTGAACCCTAACAATATCAAAACCTCCCAGGGAAAAATTTGCTGTTCCAAGAAACACACACACACCACAAGCACACTAAAAATCAACAATCCACACACATACATTTAAAAGTTATGTCTAACCCTACACTACACTGCACATACACTATCTATCCACTTACCTTAACCCAGACCCTAACCCTAAGGTCTGTCACTATTGCACACTCAACTCACCCACGCCCTAACCGTAACTCACTTAACGTGCCCCTAACCCCAAATTCTCACTATCACACACTCACCTCACCTGCACCCTAACCCTAACTCACTTAACCCACCCCTAACCCCAAATTCTGTCACAATCACACACTTACCTGACCCGAGCCCTAACCCTAACTCACCAAACCCATGCCCTAACCCAAACATCTGCTCAATCACACACTTACCTTAACCCAACCCATAATTTTCCACTGCATCGCTGAAAGCAGTGAAGCCACAATGGCTAACCAAATTCTTTCCCTAGGAAAGAATTTGGTTTTGTGCAGCTTTGCTGTTTTCAGCATTTGCGATATTGGGTTCAATATTAGATCATTCGAAATTCTGCCGTTTCGATGATCTAATATAGACCCGTAATAGCTTCTACTATTGCAATATTAATTAATCACTTTATCAAAGAAAGTTATGCAAAAGAACTTTGGAAAAAATATTTAGCCATGTCCTTGCATTAAGATGGCCTACCCACTGATCTCTTTAATTGGTGTCTAATTGCAATTTTATCTCCTTTTATCTTATATACTTGATAAATGTGCCCACTCAGAATTCTTAAAATATACCACTGATAATAATCTTTCTTCCCCTCACAACATGATATTAGACCCAACTATAGTACAGCTACTTCTCTACTATGTTTATTGAAATAATAAATCAAAACAGAAATACAGAAATTCAGATTACTGGATTATTTTCAACAGTTTTCTTACAACTATATAAGGCTTTTGACATTGTCCTTCAGAAGCTATCCATTCCAGGATTAAATCAATCTTACCTTGCATGGCTCTAAAACTCTTTCTAATAGATAGGCTTTCATCTGGCAACAAGAGTCCTAATCCTTCTTACCTATGTTGGTATCCCTTAAGGGTATATAACAGGACCCTTACCATTGAATCTTTTTATCAATGATTTACATGCTGCTTCTTGTCCTGCTTCATTTTTACAACAAATATCTTTACATATATTCTTTTAGTCCCCCATTTGCATCACCAGAACAAACTTGATGTATGCAGTTGTTTGGCTCTGTTGCTCTAATATTTGATTTAAAATATTAGTAGAAGAGAAGTCTGATGAAATGGCACTGAAGAAACTCATCACCATAAAGAATAGCTAGATTAAAATCCTGAAAGTAGAAGTATAGCTTTTAAACTCCTTGAGTTCCTTGTAGTATAAACTGAATATAGGTACTTTTATAATGAATTATTGCAAAAGAACTGAGCTTCCCTATCAGAGTAATATTTATCAAAGGGGCATTTAAGTAGTGCTTCTCACTTGGTAGCCATCTTCAGCCACCAAATCAACATGCAGGGGTGAATTTCCAATTACCCATCCATTGGTGTAAGTTATGCTTAAAAAGGGAAAGGAAGTGGGTGTGGCCATGATGGCTAACTGAGAGCAGCAACTGGTGAAAGCTCTTTGACTGAAATTTTTTCTCTGACAATAAATATAATCAAAAAATTAAAATTTGGAAATACTTTTTAGCTAATTTTATTCACTAATCATCAGAGAAAAGATTCAAGTTCTTCAAAAGCTGCAATTTTTCTATTAGAATTTCAAAAGCTTAGTTTAGAGAGAAAAGACTTCAGCATGAGTCACTCAAGTAATGGTACTCAGGATTATTGTGTTAAAAAGACATACAGTCACAAATATCTAGTATGCAGACTGGCTGCTGACGGTCTACCTGCCGAATACTTACAGTTAACAGCAGAAGGTATAGCATACCCTGTCTCACTACTAATCAACAGATACATAACTGAACACCAGGTCCCTCCTATCTGGAAAACCTGTTATATCATTCCCCTACATAAAGGTGGCCCATCAAGTGAACTAAATAACTACAGACCAATTGCAATATTGTCTTCACTATCTAAAATTCTTGAAAGAGTAATTCATAAGCAGATTACCAGCTGCCTACTCATTAACAATCTTATAACAAATACTTAACATGGTTTCGTACCATACCATATCACAACAACCACACTAATGTATTTTACTAACACTGTCAAATTTCACAGAACTAATAATAACTATGTCTCTTCTCTTTTCCTAGACTTGTCAAAAGCCTTTGATATGGTCTCTCATGCTAACCTACTTAATACCCTCACTGACATACATTTCTCTAACTCCACACTTGCATGGTTCCAAGATTACCTCACAGGGTGGCAGCAAGCAGTCTCCTGGCAGAAAACATTTTTCTCCCCTACTACCATTGGAGTTCCTCAGGATTCAAACTTAGGCGCACTTCTATTCTCTATATTTACTTACAACCTCCATCTGGCAACCACTCATACATCTCTCATCCAATATGCAGATGATTCCACAATGATCTGTTCTGCACCCTCTCTGCTGGAACTTTAGACTCAAATTCAAATAGCCTTTAATGAAGTTGAGTCATGGCTTACAAATGCTAACCTAATCTTAAACCCTAAACCAAACTAATAATCTTCCTACCTAATAAAGCTGCTCCTCCCCCCAACACCTTCTTCATTGCCTCAACTAACAATGCCATTGTCATCCCATCACCACACAATAAACTTTTAGTAGTAGAAATAGACTGCAAACTTAAATTTGATATTCACATTTCCCAGACAGTACAAAAGGTACATAAAAACTCAGTACTGTATATAGGAATAAACACTACTTTACCAAAAACACCAAAGTATCCATTGCCCAAACACACCTAGTGTCCACCCTATTGTACAGTGTCCCCGTCCTCACTAATCTCAAGAAATCTGAATTACATACATTCGAATCCTGCTGCAATAAAATTGTAAAATCTGCCACAAACTCACCAGCTAGATCTCACCTCTGCCTTCCACTAAAGCAACTTAGCTGGATAGAGCTCCCCCAACTTCAACACTATACACAACTAACAATAGCCCACAAAATCTGGTCAGACCCACAAAAAAATACCAGCCTTAAAAACTTTTCTTAAACCGTATCTTATCAGCAGACCACTCTGTTCCTCTAACAAACAACAAATAAAAACCTACTTATCCAAAAACCAAGCAGGAGATTCTCTTTTTGCAAACAACATAGGTAAAATCTGGAATGAACTGCCTGTAAAAATTACTTCTATTCAATCCTTACCACTATTCAAAACTAACCAAAAAAAAAAACTTCCTCAGTAAGTCACTCTGCCAATGTTCCACCCCCAGCTGATATACAAACTATATCTTATCTGTGACTATCGAAATGCATTTTTACCAGACCTTACTCTGCTGATGCTTTCAAGTGTACATACCCTATATTTTATAAATGTCCTACCATTGCTCTCTATATTTTATATTAAGAGAACTTTACTGTGATTATTCAATTGTATTTTTATTTCTTTACCAGAATGTACATTACCGATGCTTTACAACTATAACTACTCTGTGTTTTATAATTGTTCTATGTTTTATAGTTGTCATGTAATTCATGCTGTATTTTTATTGCATGTGGAGCTTTTCCCCTTGGGCCTCTGCTGAAAAATGACTTGTGTTCAGTCAGACTTTCCCGGTAAACAAATGTAAAATAAAATAAAATAAAAATAAATAAATGCAGGATATATTACTTAAAATATACAAACTGGATACCAAACTAGAAAGTTTCAAAGAAGAGACCATAAGGAAGATGGGACATTTAAAAATTGGTATGAAACAATAAAGTGCACAAATCAGCAATATGGAAGAAGCTTTAAATGATCATGAAGAATTACTGGAGATGAGTCTCAGACTGAAATTCTTTTAAAACAAAATAGCTAGCTCAAAGAAAAAGTTGATGATTTAGAAAACAGACTGAGATGAAATAACATTAGAATTCATGGTATTTCTGAAAAGTATGAGGGAGACAATATAATAAACTATTTAACAACCTGGCTACATAAAACATTAAATCTACCTGAAAGTTTATCATTTGCAATTGAAAGGTCACATAGATACCTGAGAGCACTTTAAAAGAAGGAAACTCACTATCATGTTCAATTATACTTAAGTTCATGTCTAGCTTAGAAAAAAGATCAAATATTAAAAACAACATGGTCCAGCTCCCCTATTAAAACAGGTGAGCATATATTCAGATTTGACAATGATTATTCCAGTAACATAATGAGCAAAAGAAAATCCTGCTTACCACTGATCAAGGAACTTAGACCAATATTAAAGCTACTTTGATTTTTCCTGCAAAGATCCAGTTATTTCTTTCTGAAGAAACAAAAATATTTAGCACACTGAGGAGGCATCCACTTTTGTTAACAGCAATATAACCCATAATAATACTGAAGAAATGGATTGGAACAGTATATCCCTCAAGAGGCAGAATGCACTGAATTCCTGGAAAACTGTTTCTAAAATAAAGAAGCTTAAAAAAGTAACTTTCATTCTCTGATGGCAGGACTTTTATTTTCTGAAGCAATAGTTTTTCCTTTTAAGTGAAAGATTTGTATTGGAAGTTAAGCTATGGAATGTATGTAAGTATGTAGTTATGTTTTATGCTAAAACATTTTTCATGATGAATATAAATCGTTAGTTTCACTGTTTTACTCTATTTACAGTGAAGGGCTTATTATATTTCAGGTAACTAAACTTATAAGTATATATGTATTTCTAAATGTTAAATACTTCCTGTAAGAGAATGTCATTAAATTATTAGCAATAGAATTCGTAACTTTAAGACTATATAGGTTAAGAATTTTATTTTATTTCTTCATCTTTGCTTGTACATGGCTGGGTTAAATAAATTTGTTTATCTTTGCTTGTGCATGGCTGGGTTAAATAAATGTCAGATCCAAGTAATATTCTAATTACAAGTGTAAAGATGTTGGTGATTTTGTTTTCTTTGTTCCTGTGTAACCCATTCCTTTTACAGGTCATTTATGAAGCAAGTAACACTTAGAAAAAGCTTGAAAAACAAAAGATTGCTCCATTTGTTTCATAATGCTGGCTTCTTACTGCCTTGATGTGTTCTGAAGAAAATCTAGGTCAAACTTCATCACTGATGTCTGTGAAAACAGAAAGGAACTTTCTTTTTAATTCTTTTTGTTTTCAAAAATATATTTGAGAAATCTGAAAATAACATTTTTTTTTCTTTTCTTAGAAGCGAAGAATTGATAAAAAAGCTATAGAAATGTTTTATATTGACCTGTTGCTCACATACAATTTGCTTACATTTTGTTGAATGTTAATAGCATATTTTCCAGTATTATTCTCACCATACATATTAATGGAAAGACATAAAGTTAGATGTTTGTTATTGATTAGAACAGCTTAAAAACTACTAAGAATGAGAAACGTAGAGATGAAATCAACAGCTGCTGTGTACTGTGAGTTATCATATTCATATGCTGTGATCAAATTCTGATGTCAGGATGTGAAGTTTAGATCAGCATAACAGTTCACAATGGATGAAAACAAACATTCAAATTAAACAAGCAGGAATTCTTCTGCATATAGTTAAGACTGCTTGTAATACTAGAATTAATAAGAGTAAACATATTTAATATGCAAAGGCACAAGGAATTAAATATTTAAAATGTAAGATTAACAAAATAGCAGTATCAGTAAGTTGAGAAATATTTAAACATACTATAATCTTTAATAGACAGTTGATTAAATAGCAATTTGATGGGAAATTTTAGAAATACAAGCTATATAGAATAAAGTAGAATATTAAGGAGAAAATAAGACAGAAAAACATATTTAAATAAACTTCTTATAAGAAAGATGTCTATTACATATACTTTTATATGGCAAAAATGTGACTATACAATATATCATATAATTTACATAGTATATCATATAAAATAATTTAAAATATATGAAAGCTGTAATTTGAAGCTTCACCATGTAAACTTTGAAGCTTTTGCATGTTGTATGTTATTAGATTCAATAAGACTACCTGAAATACCTCAGTTCATAAGTCAAAAATCTAAAATGTAAGTGTTATATTGCTGAATCAGTGCATTTTGAAAAAGTAAAGTAGGTTTTTCAATATGTTTGAACCCAAGAAGGGAGAATGAAATTTGAATTAAGCAAATTGTAACTTCTGAATAAAATATAGCCTACAAGTATTATTTTTTGACTCCATAGAAATAGCAAAACATTCTTTTCAACCTCAGTAATGTATACATTTTATGAAGTAGTTTAATAAGCTAAAATATTTTTAAATATTTTGATATTTGTCATGTTAAGCATGTTACATAATTTTGAGATATAGCTCCTTGTACTTAAAAAAAAAATTCAGAGCTTTTGTTAGATCTATAAAATATGTGTGTATATTTTAGCATGATAAATATAAATGTGCATTGATTTCCCTTTTAAAATATAATTTAGGATGATAAGATTACCTGTCACCTGTAAGTTTACAGATGTCTGAATCTGTTCATGTCCCATTTTAGTATACTTATTTATTTAGAGATTTAGTTATAATAATATTGATTAAGTGAATAATTTAGGAATATTTCATGGATCATTTATACTACTATTACATAAATATGTATATAGTAAATGCTTTGTTAGATTCTTCAATGTTTTTGATTACTAGAAGAGGATTATTAAACTTTATGTAGAAATGGGGAATAATTTTAAATGGCAAAACATAACTAAATTAACAGTCTCTTATTATTTTTGACTTGTATATAATATATTAATTATTTGTAAGTCAGAGTAGCTTTTAGTTATTTTTTGATGAATTTTTACGTATTGATAAGTAGAGAGATAGTACAGTAATTGGTCTATTCGAAAGGAAAACTAGAAACGTTGGTATCTATGGTAGGTTGTGTTTTATTCACAATATATACAGTTATAAGTTGTAGATTTCTCTTTGCTTTTATTTATGAGTTTTAGTCATTTAGTTTGTAGAAAGGAAGAATTCAAAAAATCTGGACTGTTAAGATAGTGTTGTAAGCATATCTCTCAACTGTCCCGAATTACTTGGTTTTTACCGAGTTTTGGGGTCTAAATCATGGGGTGCCACGATTCACGAGTGGCACCCTTTATTTCTGACTTTTCCACAGCTTCTTTTTTATATTTCATTTTTCCTGCTTTTGAGCTGACATCATCACGTGCGTGATGACGTCAGCTCCAACAGCATCATCAGCCTGTCGGAATCAAGCTTTCTGACATCGCGCCATTTCCTGACTTTGAATTGAAGTGAGCGGGTTATATGGATGGATCTTTTCAGTTCTTCTGCAGAGCAGTGAAGTCATCAACCAACAAGTGGAAAACATGACTTTATTCTATCAAGCGGGGAACTCAATGTAAACGAACAAGTAGGATACATGTCTTTATTCTTTTGGGCAGTTCAATTCTGCCATTCTCACTCGCCATTCTTTATTCTGTCAGCAAAGTGTGTGTGAACCTGTGTATTTATTTATTTTTTAGGTTTGCATTATTTAATTCTTGTAAAATTCCATATACTTGCCTGAAGGACAGAAATATTTATCCATTTATATTTCGGAATACATGTACTACCCTCGTGGCTAAAATGCATTTAAAATCTGGTCTTGGTGTAGTGAACTTTTCATTAATAAATTATGACTTTGTAGAGCAACATGTTATGCTGGAGTAGATTAAACAAGGAGCGTGTTGTGTTAGGTGGAGGAGAGAGAAGAGAAATACTGAACAAGGCATTGAACTTTATTAATATTGTTGAATTTTGCTGGCAGTATGCCATACATAATTCCAGTATAATCTGGGTAGCATCTCCTTCGTTTGCCTTACATATTTTACCATTTGCAGGGCTGTGAAGTTTATTGTTTCATAGTATTCCTGCCTGGGTATTCAGCAAATGCACATGTTGTCTTCAAATAAACAAACAGTGAAATGAACTGAACTGTAGCTTGCCTTGCTGTCATATATGTTTATCTAGATGTGCTGTGACATTGATTGTTAACTTTCCTTTCAAACAACTGGAGCTGATCAGAATTCTAAGTCACTTTTAAGCACTTAATAAGCATAAAACAGCAAATTGAAAACAATTTCCTAGTGCTGGCGTTTCCTTTTTATATTTTTGTAATATCACAGGTGTTGCAGCTAAATAAAGAAATGGTAGAGGTACATCTACGTTGTAGCATGTGGACTACAAACAGTCTTCTGTTTTTTGTGGATGTCATTAGTCAGAGATTTAACATGTTAATGATATTTTTCTTCTCATTTTGTTTTTCTCATTCATCAATCAACCATTGGTTTTGGCCCAGATGATTTCTGGCGGAGGGGGGTTGCAGGGGTGGGAGTTGTATAATCTCTGACCATTTGCTGTTGTCTGTTGGGTAACAGTTTACTTTAACTGGAAATTAGGTGTTTAGTGAGTAGAGTTAAGGCTCTAATTTGTAAATCTTACAAGATTTTAGAGAATCCTGTGTACCTTGTCACATACTTTTATTATTTGTACAATAGGTGGTACATGGGGAATATCAGCAATCCATTAATTAAGATACCAGCGGTACACATGGCATTTTGGTAGTATAGACATCAGTTTATCTTTCCAGTGTTGGACAGGTAGTACTGATAGCTTTTTATGGGGGGACTTTTGAGTTAAAGAGAGCCAAATGCATGTTCATGTAACTTATACTTAAGAGTGCCTCGTGACTACATGTGTAAGCCAGGAAGGTTTCATCCCTTGATCTTGAGTCCCCCCCCATCCTTCAAATTAGTGCATATGTTTATTTTCATAAACTTTCCAATCTAATATTGTGAGAGAGGTAAATTGCCTGCCATTCGGGAATGCTTAACAGATGTTCAGCACAACAGCTGTCATTGTTACATTAGTGGCCTGCCGATTTTACAGAGAAAGTAATCCACATATGTATGTAGTTATAAATTGCTTTATGTCCCTGAATATTTTTAACAGAAGATTTCTACCAAATAAATTTATTGCAAAATTAGAAACATAAACTAGTCATAATTTGCACCTCCCGTACTTAATTCTTGGCAGCATTTTTTAACTGTACTCATCCTTTGCATTTTTTTTTTGTGTGTGTCAGAGGTCTAGCACATTCTGATCTACTTAAGAGGTAAACAAACTGACAAACACTTTCAGTTCTTGGTTTCAGCACTGTAAATTTTTGCCTTTCTTCTGCTGTTAGGGAATAGCTAATCCAACTCTATATCCATTTAATATGTAGAAAAGAATAGCACCGTGTGAATAGTAGTGGTCTTAGCTCTCGCTGTGTACATGCGAGGGGTAAACTGTCCGTGAGTTACAAAAAGGAGAATAAAATTTCTCTACCTTTTTGTGTGGAAAATGTCACTAATTCTTGTGTTATACTTTCTTCATGTGTCTCCTTTTCACTGTGGTCACTTTAAGAACTAATACTTCAGTGGTCCATGTGACGTCCCCACTGTGGGCCAGTAATCAAGGAGCCTTAAAACTCACCACTGACACTGGAGAGGGATGTTCACTTGGAACACAAATGGATACTCCCAGTATTTCCAGATGCAGCTTTCTGCATCAAGCATAATTTCTCTTAAGAGCACACAGGGAACACAGTCCGGCATCTGGGTTTCCACCTCTGTCAAGATCCCCAGTAAGACTCCCCACTAGCACAGCTGTACAGTTGAGTCCTCAGCCAAGTGGCCTATAAAATGTAAAAATAAAATCCATATAATCCACTGTAGAAGTAAAGCAGTATGTATGTACACATTAGTGTTTATGGTAAATGGGACAAAATAGGTAGATAATGGGACATTGGAATGGCTGCAGGGGGACTCTGGTGCCATATTTTTGTTGTCTGTTCTACAGTTTGTGTTTGAATGTTGGTATCCCACAATTCCATTGGAGTGGGTGGGGTGACATGATTATGTATGCAAATTTGATGTTAATCAGCGTACAGATTTGTACCTATTTTTCATGGGCCTTGTCCAGATTTTTGATGTTTCCAGGTTGAGAGGTATGGTTGTAAGAATGCATTCGAATCTTATTTATAATTAAATTAGTATGGTGGATAAATGCATCAGATTATCTTTTAAAATATATATTTTTTTAAATACACAGTATGGATAGTTTTAATCTATTATCTATTAATATAAATTGATTAAATAATGGCAACAAAAGGAAATCATTAATGAGATAACTAAAATTAAATAGAGGAGACATTATATTCTTGCAAGAGACTCACATGATAGATAAAGATATACAATATTTAAATAATTTAAGTTACAAAATATTATCATATGCTTCTTTTAACAAAAAGAGGAGAGGGACTGTTATACACTGGGGAAAATCTGCTGTAATGCTTAAGTTCAATGAATCCATTAATAACCCTAAAGGAATGTATATTTTTGTAATAAATAAATATAATAACAAATTCTACATACTAGCTAATTTTACTGGATCCCTGGAATAAGTACAAGAATGGCTAAATATCTCTTAAACTTACTACAAGGTCATTGTAAGGATAGGTTAATTTTATCAGAGATTTTAACAACATATGTAGACTAGAAGATACAAGTGAACAGAAGAAAGCTGAGATACTGGCATCAGCTGAAACAGTAAACAGATGGATTAGTAATAACAATTTAGTTGATTTACAAGTAAAAGCAAAACATAAGTCATTGTTCACTCTTAATTCTTATGCACATGGGACACAAACTAGAATTTATAGGATTTATGCCTCTATAGATTTACTTGATGAGGTGAATTATTTTAAAACTATTTCTTGTCCTTTATCTGATCATAATGCACTATGCATTAATGCTTTAATGGAAATATGGAAATTTCTGATTATTTATAGGATCCTAGCATATTTAATGAAAACAAAAAAGTATTTAAGAGTTACCTTAAGGAACAAATCAAGATTTTTTTTATCTTTGAATAATAATGGTCAGGGTAGCAAAGTCATACCATGAGACTCTGTAAAAATTCATATTAAAGAAAGAATGGGAAGATGACATGATAATAATATGAAACAGTGGAATAAAGAGTTGTTAGAAATACTAGATGAAGTAAACAAAATGAGGTTTGAACAACAAACAAAGAAATTAGATGTTACTGAAGTCATTAGAAATTAATGACACAATATCAATCAGTTTTAATGCACTTGAGGTGGAGTCAGCTTTAGAAAAATTAAAATTGCACAGTTATGTCTGGCTTCAAACAATCTTCATAGAATAGCTAATAGAAATAAGATGTTAAGCAAAAAGCACAAATCCATAACATCTGAAATCCTCACACTAATAAGCTTACCTCAGAAATAGAGCAAATGCTCAATATTTTTTTAATTCCACTGTATCTTAATAAAGATAAAAATAATAATCCTGATGATTACAAAATTAACAAGTTTTTAATGAAAAATATTACTAATGAATTTAATGACCAACAATTATCTCTGTTGAATACACCTATTACCTGATAAAAGTTAAAGAAGTTTTAAAAAAGGAAAAATTGTAAAGTTCCAGAGTTAGACAGTTAAGTATTGAATTATATAGTCCGCTTCCTTTAAATATTTTAGAATTACTGAATGATGTGTTCAGGATAATTCAGAGTGACAAAATAATTCCTCCTTTATGGAAGTTTTCTGTAATTTCATGAAAACTTAAACAAGGAAAGGATAATAAGTTAGTTTGCTGATATAGACCTAGTTTGTTACTAAATCCATCCATCCATCTATCCACACATCCACAACCCCTTTATTGCCTTCCATTTTCATTAAAGGATTAAGAGCTATAGTAGATATATTAATTAATAAAGATCAAACAGGATGTATAGTCAGTAGATTAATGTATGATAATACAAAAAGGGTAGTAACTGTCTTAGATTTAGCAAAAGGAATGGATAACAAATTTTACATAATTAGCTAAGATATCAAGAGAGCTTTTGATTCTGTAGATTGGAACTACTTGTTTAAAACTTTAGAAACATTTGCATTCCAATAAAAAAACTCTATGGAGACACAAAAACATATTTTAAAATTGGATCTTATATTTCTCAAGGATTCACTTTAAACAAAGGCACAAAGCAAGAGTGTCCCTTGTGCCCCCTACTATTTGCAATTGTTATTGAACACTTTGCCTATAGTATAAAATACAATGAAAAAGTTGATGGATTTTTAATTAACTGAGATTGTCAATCTAAATCTCAAACTTTTTGAGATGATGTTTTACTAACTATATGAGATATACATTACTGAATCGAATAACTTGATGAGGAAATTGAAAAGCATCTCTGCTAAAATTTAATAATAATAAAACTGAAACTTCAGTGCTAAATCAATTAATAGATAGTGAGTTTAAAGAGAACTATAAATATAATTGGAAAGGAAAATAATAAAAAAATTAGGAATAAAAATCTATTAAGATGTGTGTATGACTTAGTACACTTGAAAAATAATTAAAGAAGTGTTACTTATAGAAAAAGTCTATTTTTTTCTTTTACATTTGAGGATGTTAGGATCATAGGATCATATGATCATGGGAGCTTACTAGGCTATCGACCAGGAGGTCATTTCAAGTCTAGCCCTTTCTTCTCAATGCAATACAATGGATACTCTAATCAATACCTAGGATTGTATTCATTAATCAAAGCAAACTTGGTAACCACAAATCCAACCACGGAAAACTTGAGCCATCCAAACACTGGAACTTACACTGTTCTTTTAGAAAAACTGACAAGTTTATTGCACCAAAACAGTACACTAATACACTGAAAGAAGTCAACCTAGGTTTCTTCCTACATTCACAGACTTCATCAGAACAAGTAAGCCCAAACTCCCACTCCCTTTAAAAATACCTATGAATTAAACAATAATTCAATTACATCATTGCTATCCATAACAACATTAAAAAGACATGCTCCTTAAAAAATGTTTTCAACCAGAACCATGTTTTTAACTATAAAATTCAAATACTTATTGTAACAATTATATTTCACACAAATTTCATATCGTCTAAAACGAACCGTATATTTAGTTGGTCAACAAAGGGAATTTTAAAATAATAGTTATATTAATATATAAAAGCATGCTTAACATTCAAAATAATATTTAAAAATATTAAAAATGATTAAATAAACCTTTTAAAAATAAACCATTTAAAACTTGATCAAAGTTACTTATACTACAAGGGACCAGGTCTATACATGAACTTTATCCTAAAATATGTTTTAACTTTAACAAAGGGGAGATACTAATACTATCATTAATGCCCGGATAGGTGGTGGCATCTAATCTTATTTGCCACTTCATTTCACAAATGTCCAAATGGACATCCAATACACATCCTTGAGCATCCTTAATAATTTGTTGTAACACACTAAATTTAAATTCATGTTTGGGATGCTGTCTAATATGTCTATACAGGGCATTAGTATTTTTCATATGTCTTATGTCTAAAACATGCTCAACTATCCTTTCTCTTAATGTTCGACAAGTTTTACCTATATAAAATGCTGGACATTGGTCACATCTAGCAATATATACAACATTCCTAATAAAACAATCAAAATGTCCCTTAATATAGATAACTTCATGTGCTACTACTATTTTATTTCCTGTGGTGGAGATATGCTTACAAACACTACATCTTCCACATCTAAAGTTTCCAACTGCCCTACAAGACTCTACTCTATGAAGATAATTCCTTTCTAAAAGATTTTTAAAGGATCTATCTTTCCTATATACATTTATGGGTAGAGTTCTGATTTTGCTGGAAGCATTCACATCTAACTTCAAAAGTTTCTAGTTCCTTCATATAACCTTAACCAGAAATTCTGCATCTACGGTGTAAGTAGTAATAAAATACAAACAATCTTTCCCTTCTCTTTCTTTACTTTTCTTTTTGCCAGTTCCCACATTAACTGCCTGTAAATCAATATCCCTGATTTCTTGTGCATTAACCTTTAATATAGGTTGATAAAAACCTTTGTCCCTTTTTACCATAATCTCCTCTTTTATAGTACTAACTAAATCAGCCGGATATCCTCTTCTTATAAACATTTCCATAATAAATTGTAATTCATCCTTAAATCTCTGAAAATTATTGGTCATTCTGGCAGCCCTAACCATTTGGCCCTTAACAATAGCCTTTTTCTGATGGCTAGGGTGCCAGCTTTGATAATTCAAATAAGAGTTGGAGAAAGTGGCCTTCCTGTAGATATTAGATGTAGGACTCTTTTTATCTTGATCTACTACTAACTGAATGCCCAAGTAACATATTTCTGTAGAACTATATGTATATGTACATTTTAAAAATTCTACAGTGCTATTAATGTACTTCAAAAATAATTCCAAATTTTTACTATCTCCATTCCAAACAATAAAAATATCATCCAGAAATCTTGTGTAATGCTGAATATACTGTTTGAAATCACTCTGAAATACATACTCCTGCTCCCAATAAGACATCACATAATTCGCATAAATGGGGGCACATGCTGCCCCCATTGCTACTCCTGTTACCTGTTTAAAATAACTACCCTCAAAGAATTTCCATAAGTGTTACAAAAATATTTACTTGGTCTTGTTCAAAAAGCCCAGTTTTATTCAATTGTCTCCCCAACCAGTCCAGACCAATGATATTTGGAATTACTGTGTATAAATTACACACGTCAATGGTAAGAAATACAGTAGAAGCATCAATTTTTACCTCATTTAGTTTATGCAAGACATGCCATGAATCCCTTGTAATATAGTCAAACTTAGAAAGCCCCCTTTGAAGGTGATGGTCAAGATACTTACTAATAAATACCGTCTTATTCCTTTTACCATCAACTATTGGCCTAAAAGTTACATTACTTAAGCCTTTATGTAATTTAGGAATGCCAAATATGTTGCTCACCATAGGAAAATCATTTTTCAAGTAATTAAATACCACTTCATTAATCTGACCCTGGTATAACATATTTTCTATCATTAAATCTATTTTCGAAAAAGCTACATGAATCTCATTTAATGTAACTTCTTCATATGCCTCACCAGTCAACATTTGAAACATATAATTACTATATTCATTTTTATCCATGACTACAATCTCATTACCCTTGTCAGGTTTCATAAAGCGAATATTTTTATCTGTGATGAGCTCATTTAATAAAACCATTTCATCTTCACTTAAATTATTATTTTCACCATTTAAACCATGCTTTTTCATATAAGGCCACAGTATTATTAATAGGGGGGTTAAACTTACTTGGTTTAAATAATTCCCCATCATTTTGTTCATTATTTCCAGTTACCCACATCTTAATATTCATCTTCCGAGTTAACAATTTTAAGTCAATAAGAACATCAGTAATTGTACCTCTTCTGCTTGGTACAAAGGTAAAACCTTTTGAAAGTAATTCAGCATGCTCAGTAATTAATTCTCCGCTTGAATAATTATATACCTTAAAATCCCCATGTTTGTTAAAAATAATTACAGGTTCATTCTCAAAAATATTGTTGCTCTGTATAACCTCTAAAATATCAGACAGTCACATATCTAACAAACCTTCCCTAAAATTAGGGTCTATAATTTCATTAATAACAAACAAATCATCTGTATTATTCACAGAACCCAAACTCTGGTGCAGGGAAAGATGGACAGCACAGCTCGAACTGAGGCAAAACGTTTATTCACAACCACTATAAAAACTCTTGACAAATAAAACTGGCAGAACTCAAGATGCTCTTGCACATATAAGGTTAAGCGCTTTCATCTGTTTTAATACAGACTTCTTCAGAACCACAATTACTAGCCAAGTGATGGTTTAAATACTTAAATTTCTTAAATTAGGCACCAAAAAATGCACTCAATCCATTTAAAGACATACTACAATATTTTAAAAAACATGCTCCAATATTTTTAAAAACATATAATCAACTTGTATAATCAACTTTATATATCAACTTTATATATGTATATATACAATACAAATAATTAATAATTAAATAACAAATATTATAAAATGTACTGATGTGTACTGAAATAGACATTTTAAAAAATATAAAATATAAAATGTAAAATGTAAATGTAAAATGTAGTTCTTTTAGAAAAACTGACACGTTTATTGCACCAAAACAGTGCACTAATACACTGAAAGAAGTTAACCTAGGTTTCGTCCTACATTCACGGACTTCATCAGAACAAGTAAGCCCAAACTCTCACTCCCTTTAAAAATACCTATGAATTAAACAATAATTCAATTACATCATTGGTATCCATAACAACATTAAAAAGACATGCTCATTAAAATTATTTTAGGATAAAGTTCATGTATAGACCTGGTCCCTTATAGTATAAGTAACTTTGATCAAGTTTTAAATGGTTTATTTTTAAAATGTTTATTTAATCATTTTTAATATTTTTAAATATTATTTTGAATGTTAAGCATGATTTTATATATTAATATAACTATTATTTTAAAATTCCCTTTGTTGACCAACTAAATACACGGTTTGTTTTATATATATTTATGGGTCTTCTTCACATAACTGAAATTCTACATGACTGAAGACGAGATGACTGAGACAAGAATGCTGAAACTTCAAATAAACAAACATGTTCATAGGGGAAAAGTTTCCTAGGGTAAGTAACTTCTGGGCCATCAAGAGGAGATTTACCCTTTTCCCCACTGTAGTGATATCCCAGAGTTGATATATTTGGTTAAGAGAGGTGTGGGGGGGGAGCCCCCCACACTGGGGGAGTGATGGGTGTAGCCCCTACCACCTGGGTAGGTTGTAGATGGTGCAGTGTATTCTTCATGAGTTTTTGGTCAAGTGGTTACTTATCCTAGGGAAATTTTTATCTATGTGGATGTTCATTTATTTGGAGTTTTAGCATTCTCATCTTGTTCCTCTGGTCTTCGGATATGTGGTATTTTGGGTATGTGAAGTAGACCCATATATATATATATATATATATGGATTCACATCAGAAGCTCGAAATACTGAAATCTCAAATTTCAGTATCTCGAGCCCAAGAAGTGGAATCCACAAAACAACGAAAACTAAAAACTGTGAAATTCAAAACCTCGAATACCGGACGTTTTGAATTTCACAGTTTTACTACACACAGACACACAGACACACACACACACACACACACACACACACACACACACACACACACACACACACACACACACACACACACACGCACACACACACACACACACACACACACACACACACACACACACACACACACACACACCATCCACCACACAAACACACACGCACAATGACTATACTACATGAAAGCAGAGTGGCAAGCCCCACTGCACCCTAATGTGCACCCCCCTACTTAAATATTCTCACTCCGAAGGTGCACTACATACAAACACAAAACACCACCACACAAGCTACTTTTGCTTTGCATACAGATCAGAGCAACAAAACACACTGACACACACCACAGCCCCTACCCAAACCCCTTAACACATGCACACACTTACCTGAATATATGACCATAGTGGAACTTTAGAAGCGCGAAATTCAAAACCTCTGATATTCGAGGTTTTAAATTTTGTGCTTCTAAACATTCGCTATTATGTGGATTCAGCTTCTTGGGCTCAAAATAATGAAATTCAAGATTTCAGTATTTCTAGCTTCTGAACGGAACCCATATATATATATATATATATATATATATATATATATATATATATATATATATATATATATATATATATCATTCAATAGCTTTAATACCTGACAAAAAACTTTTAAAAAAAGGGAAAAAATGTTAATTTCATTCTTACTTTGTCCTAAAATGCAGAGAATTGCTTATAGTAATTATATAAGATTATGGTGATACTGCAGTGATGGTGCTGCGGTAGCATTGTCACCTTACAGTTAGACGTTGCCTGTTCGATTCTCAGTTAGAGCATCTTCTGTGGCGACATGTGTGAATGGGTGTTCCTTCTTTGAAGGTTGTGTGTTAGGCCCGGCAAGCCAGCATGAAAAAATCTACTGCCAATCATTAGTGGACCGGAGTTCCGCTGTGGTGACCCCTAACCGGGAAAAGCCGAAAGAAGAAGATGGAAGTATGGTGATATTAGCTTCACAGATGTAGAATCTTATTCTATTGTTGCACATTTTAACTCTGTTATACTCCGTGTAGACTCAACTCATACTAGTCAATAGAAAACCATCCAAGACCATATTATACTAAATTCTTATAAGTTCATTAAATATGATAAATTAGAAATATGGTTAACAAGATTTACCTTAGAAGGAAATTCATTTTAATCTTTAGACTCTGCATATATGAAATCAATTATTAAAACAGTTAAGAAATATATTTTTAAAACTCAATTAATATCAAAATGGAAATTTTGTGCTTTACCATTGCATGCACCTCTAGATATAAGGGAACTCAGAACCATGTTAAAACAAATTTACTAAAAAGGAATTGATTAGTATTATGGTCTGATTGTTTTAAAAAGAGAAAAGCTAAATCCCCAGAACATTTAATGAAAGAATTTAACTCTGATTAATCTGCTAACCATTTAATATTATCGAACAGTAAGAAATTAAATACATCTGTAGATAATATGAGTGAAGATGAACAGAACACTATTCTCTTATTATATGAATATATGACTATATAAATGCTATCATCAGAGGCTGGCTGACCTGCAAAGGAAGCTTGTCCAAGCCATATAAGTTAATTATAAATAATAATAATTTTGATTCAAAGTTCTGGAACTTTTTAGATAGTAGTGGATTGAGTTACTCAATAGATTGTAAGAATAAAACTTTGTTCCTTAAATCAGTTAGTCAACCTTCTTTAGGTTTATACTGGAAAATGTTTATGTGGAAATATATACATTGAATTCTTGTTACTCCCTATAAATTCTCTAAGTTTAGTAAAATGACTTTGATTGCTGGAAATGTGGTAAGGATGTAAAAGCTGATTGGACATATTAAATGTATATTGAGAAGAAATGAGTGTTTTTAAGGGGTTATGGTTTAATAATTGATCTTTAACTAGATAAATAATACTAATAAATGTTTAATTTCCTGTATCTATAAAAGACATATAGCAAAAAATGTTTTGTGCTCTCTTGGCACTTGTTAGGAAAGTTATTATAGAAAATTAGAAATCAAATTCATTTCCTAAGTTCAAAGAGTTTTTAAATTTAAGAGCAATGCTATGTAAAACTGAAAAAGAAGTGATTAGTAATATTATGAATAAATCATACTAAGAATTTTAGTGGTTAGGATAACCTTGAAATTTTGCTATTGAAATACCAAAACTATTAATGTGTTAATTGGATAACACTATCGTGATGATTAAATATATTCCTGTCATTGTATAACACTATGTTATCTTGAATTTCTTCTTTTCTGTGATATATTGTTAATATATAAAGTTAATAAACATTTTCTTACGAAAAAAAAGGGAGGAATTCTGATTTTCATGGGTGTGGAATCTATTTCAGAGAATGGTAATTCTCTGAGAAATGTATTTGTCTATCCAACATGTCCTATTTATGTTTATAAGTTCATAACATCTTAACAGGAAACTAGGCGATGGCCCTAGGGCCTTTACAACCCTAGCCATGTTATATCCATGTTCCCTAATTGACCTTGGTTAGATGGTCATTATTTGCAGAGCAAGTCTATGATCAGCACTGACTGCCTCTGTCCATGAGGGATATAGGTACCAGCCCTAGGATAAATCTACTGTCTCCCATCCAATTGTCCAGGTTGTGCTTTAGTAGGGTTATTGAGGAGCTCTGCATCACAAGAATTATGAGTTTATTCCAGAGTAGCAGCTCTAGGTTGTGCTTGAATAGGGTTATTGATGAGATCTGCTTCACATGAATTATGAGTTTATTCCAGAGTAGCATCGATCTCTGGAAGATATATCTATATCTCCAGCATGTTCTGTTAATGTCACAGGCTAAGTTGAGATCCCTGGAGAGAGTTACTCTTGTCCCATTTGATTTGTGGATGTGCAGCATTTCCATTAGGGCAGAGTCTCAGACTACTGTGTAGTTGAGGCACAACTTGCCTCTCAGCAGCCTGGAGGATACAGAGTACAGTGAAAGGGGATTCAGTCTTTCCATGTAGGTTATGTTTTGGAGGTCCTGAATTTTATTGGTGAGAAACCCCTGTGGTCTCTCCAGCTGCTGCAGGTGTCTGATGAGGTACATGCAAAATGGAGCATTGTAGTCTATTAGTGGTCTTATGAGGGTCGAATACAGAGGAGCTATAACATCCTTAGTTTTGGATGTGATTATGAGGTGAGCAATGTAGAAGGCTTTCCTTACCACTGTGGCCACATTGTGATCAAAGTTTAGATTGATATCAACCTGTGTTCCCAAACCTTGCATCACTGGCTTTGACTTCAGGGGGATGCTGTCAATATTGTAATTTGCAGGGACTTCCTCTTTGCCAAAGGGGATAATAATGCACTTTCTTTATTTAGTTTTAGTCCATGGCCTTGGCACTAATCATTTGTCTGTGTTTGCCCCTTTTGTAATGTGTTAACATCATTTGGGGACTCAATGATTGTGTCCAATTTGCAATCATTAGCAAACCTGGTAAGCCAAAAACCATCTACTTTCACCTAGATTTCCAAGAAATAGATTCTAAACAGTAGAGGACCCAGCACAGATTCTTGTGGTACACAACTGGTAACTGGTCTACTGGTAGAGGTTGAATCCCCAAATTTGTCAGTATGCATTCTGTTGGAGAGCCAGTTGACTACCATCTAGTGATGTATGGGTTAATCCCCAGGTGGGAGAGTTTCTCAATGATACCTGAGTGGGTGATCATGTTAAAAGCCCTGGTTAAGCCAAGATAGGCAGTATGTACTGTTTTGCCTAAATGCAGAGCTTTGGTGACATTCTTCAAGAAGTCCATCAGGTTCAGTAACCATGCTCTACCCTTAACAAAGCCAAACTGGGTCGGGTCACGAGTTGGAAGGTCACCTATGTCTTTGTTGATAGGGTCCATGATGATTTTTCCATGACCTTGCAGATAAGGCTTGTTAGGCTTATGGATCTATAGTTACCAGGGTCAGTTGATTGACCCCCTTTGTGCAAGGGGATTACTATTGCTGTTCTCCACTCTGCTGGAATAAAGCCAGTGCTCAGGCTGAGGTTAAAGAGAGTGCCAAGTGGCTCCACTAGTTCTTGATTTAGATTGTTTAATAATATGCCTGGGATGTTGTCTGGTTCCATAGAGACCATATTTTTGGTGGGTCTATATTATGTGATTGAAGAATCTCTTCTTCAAACACAATAATCGACACCTATACAGTGAATGCTGTAAACTGCAAACAGCCACGTCCTTGAATTTTTTTCTTCTGTTAAAAAATTCAAGTGGCCATAAAATAAAAAACACAGACTCCCCCTAACTAAATATACCAACTCAGAGATTGCTCTACATTGAAGAAAAGGGCAATTCCCGTTAACAGGCAACTGCACATTTTCCCGAGAAAAACATTTGAGGATGTGGCCGTTCCTGGTTTACAGAGTTGCTGTATATGTGTCAATTATTATGTGTTCGAAGAAGAGATACTTCAATCACATAATACAGACCCATTTTTGGCCTGGGAGACCACAGATATGATCTGCTCTTTGGAGATACTAGGTAGAGGACTGGTGTCAGCTATGCTTTGGTGTATGGTTGATGGGGACAGGGGGGACAGGGGGGATGAAGTTTGTGCCAAATCTGTCAGCTAACAGTTTAGCACATAGTTGAGTGTTCCCTTTTAGACTTTGGACATAGCTAAAGGATGCCTCATGACTATCCTTAGCTGAGGATATTAATTTAGCTTTATAACTAGCTTTAGAGGACTTTACAAGATATCTGATTTGCTTTTTCAAGCTGTGGAGGGTATTATTTTTCTGCTGAGTAACTTCCCTCTTGTTTTTAGACATCAGTTTCCTCCTTTTGTTATATAACCTTTATACTCGAGGTCCCTTAGAATGGCCTTTTTTTCAGAAGGACCTGGTTTTGATCCAGTCAGGTACAGCTGAGTCTATACGGTTGTTTAGGTGGTTATATATGGCATTTGTGTACTCCTCTGCATAGAAGTCATTGTTGGCTGTGTTAGCAGGAAGTTTGAAAGTTTTTACATCATCGCCTAGTAGGGTATAGTTTCCTTTGGAGAAATTTTTCATTTTTTTGCTCCTGTGGGGGTGTCAGGTCTGATCTTTAATTCAAAAAAGATGGATTTATGGTATGAACTTACCAGGGAGGGCAATGCACAGGGGGTAGTGCATTGACCTCCTGTGATGGTAAATACTAAGTCTAGGACATTTGAACCCCTTCTGGGGATGCAGACAAGCTGTTCCAGTGCAGTTTTATTGACAAAGTTCAGGAACATCAGGGTGAGTATGCTGCCAAGTCGATGCAAGTATAGTTGAAATCACCCAGAACCAAAGTGTTTGGGTGTATGGTGAGTGGCTCAAGAAAGTCCAAGTAGTTGGCTTGCTTCTCTTGGTTCATGGTGGTGGTCCTGTAGCTAGCAAAGATATGGTAGGGTGCTTGCCTATAGTTAGTTGGATCTGGAGTAGCTCATGAGAGTCATACTGTTTAATCTGTCTTGAGGTGTATTTGACTTTAATGAAGATGGATACACCTCCACCTTTGGTTCTTTGACACTTGTATTGGGTCTGAACATGTGGAAGGCATTGTAGTCATCTATGGCCAGGGTGCTGTCTTAGGCTTTGAACCATGTCTCAGTGACAGCACAGACGTCAGCATCTTCCAAAGTGAGGAGTGCTTCCAGGGAGTAAAGTTTTCTATGTAGGATCCTACCATCAAGCAGTATAACCTTGAGTTTGTCTTGAGTGGATTTTTTTACATTGGAAATTTTGTTGTTTTGACATTGCCTAAAAAAGCACTATGGGGTGGCAAGTGCCTCCTGCCAGTATCTAAAAGCCTAGAGGAGACAGGTGAGGACCACCTCTGGCAAAGCAGCGTGGTCTCTCATCATTGTCTTCCCAGGTTGACAGATACTGGATCCCCCCAGACTGATGACTGAAGCTAATCCAGTTATTGAAGTCAATATTTTTTGTCTATATTGTGGCATCATCCTGGATGAAGGTAGAATGCTATTTAAGGTTAAAAACATAAATGCCTAGGAAACATAATCTGAGAGTTCAGACATGTCTCTCTTCATATAGTCCAGAGAGGTACATCTCAAGTCATTCCCCCCAACATGTACTCTGGCAGAATCATAGCAGTAATTTTTGTTGAATGACTTGAGTGCATGCATGATTTGAAGGATGCTGGCACCTGACAGGCAGCTGACCATGACCTTTTCCTTGTCCAGCCTGGTGGGGGGGACATGTGTCTGTCTCACTAGGGAGTCGCCTATGACCAGGAGATTTGGTTTTGAGGTGTTTTGCCTTACGAGCTTATTTGCTGAGACACTAGTGTGTGAGTTATATGTAGTGGATTCACTATGTTTTTGCAGTGTGTGCAAGTAGCTTGCACTTGGGAGGTCTCTGATCTTTTAGTAGGCTTTTATTGAGTACCTCTGCATATGTGGGTTTATGTGTTTTATCTTGTTTTGTGTGATAGGTGATGTGTGTGTGCTAACAGCCTGTTTGATGTTCAGTTTGTTGTTATGTAATAGAATTGATTATAAATTAATAGTGTGATTATATCTCTAACATATTTTGTTTGTTTTAAGAGTAAATGTTTGTCAGTATACATGAGGAAATTACTACAGTGTCTCAGAATGACTATGTCAATCAGGCTGGCTGGGGAAATGGTAAGAAACTGACTGTCCATTTCGGTAGGTTTTTACCATAGCTACTATTGGGGAGTGGGCTAGTTTGACCAGATTTTTCTCTAGGATTAACAACGGGGCATATTTTATTGAAGACTAGGGGTGAAAATGATGGCAACACTTCTCAGTGTGCAACTGAGTTTCCCGTAATGCCGCGGGGAAGCTTGAGAGAGTTCAAAAACAGATGTCTAGCAGAAATAATTTTTTCAAGGTGTTTGCAACTATAAAGGGGACCACTGAACTCCATTGAGTGATGTGCAGCTGATCACAAATGGCAGGCTTAAATACAGGTGAAATTAAATATTTTTAAGCTATACTACCAATGGAAAACCACACAATGAGCTTTCCTCCAGTAATCCCCAATTCAGATGAGGCTCAGACTACACACTTCTACCACAAGGGTGCAGGCAAAGCTCTCCTAATGTAAGATGGTTGGAATAGTGCTCAAGTGTGAAAATACAGTCTAAATTAAGCAGCTCTGAATCTAATCTATGCTATGTACTAGCTAATTAAAGCAACAGAACAGCTTTTTTAATGTACAGAAAAATACAGCAAAAATCATCAAAATGAGGCAGCAAAAATGATAAAATACAGTCAGCAAAGTGCAAATGAAATTCATGAGGTACTCATTTTATTGACTTTAGCAGTGGATCCTTTGAATTTCAACAGAATATCTCCAGTCCTCTGGCAAAAGTTGCCAAACATTGAACAACTCTGGTTAGAAGAGTGTAAACCTGCACACATTTGAGGCTTAAATATTGGCAAAATTAAACAATTTTAAGTTAAACTACCAATGGGAAAGCACACAATGAGCTTTCCTCCAGTTATCTCCAACTCAAATGAGGCTAGGAACACACACGTCTGCCACAAGGGTGCAGGAATGGCCATCCTAATGGCTGGAAGAGTGCTCAAGTGTAACTATACAGTCTAGAATCAGGAGGTCTGAATCTAGTCTATGCTATGTACTAGCTACTTAAGGCAACAGAACAGTTTTTTTAAAATGCAGAAAAATACAGTAAAAATCAGCAAAATGAGGCAGCAAAAATGATAAAACACAGTCAGCAAAGTGCAAAGAAAACTCAGAAAGTACTTTTTTTGTTTGATTTTTAGTAGTGGATAATTTGGATTTCAGCAGAATCTCTCCAGACATCTAGCAAAAGTTTCCAAACGTTAAACAGCTCTGGTTAGTTGACCTGTGGTTTTATTGCCCTCTGCAGAAAGTGGCATCTCTTCAAAGTTTTTATACCAGCAAGATGAAAGACTTTTAAACAGGTAATTCCTCAGGCCAATCAGATAAAAACACAATACACTTTATACCAGTGTTTTCCCACTTGGATAGGTTGAATTCAGCTCTGCTCCCACCAGAGTGCAAAAAAACCTTCTAATGTAAAATGAACTGTTTGTTTGCTCAAGTGCAGTAACAGATGCTTTATAGAATTCCTGCAGTATCAGAAATCCTTGGAAATAAGTTCTCTAACCCAGAGAAAATGTTCAACAAAATACAGAACAAAGTACACAGCATAAGAGAATATTTTGGCAGACTCGGGAAAACTTTGGCAAACTCAAAACAGCTTTTTCAGTACCAGGGGAAGTTATAGAATATGAGAATACTGTTAAAACAACCTAAGAGCAATGCAGTAACAAACAGATAGTGTTTCTTTAATGAGCCCAGGCTGAAAAACAGTGATAAATTCAACAAAGTGCACAGCATAAGAGAATATTTTGGCAGACTTAGGATAGCTTTTTCAGTATCAGGGGAGGTTATAGAATATGAGAATACTGTTAAAACAACCTAAAAGCAGTCCAGTAACAAACAGATGGTGTTTCTTTAACAAGCACAGACTGAAAAACAGTGATAAATTCAACAAAATCAATAAAGGCAGCACAGAAGTATTAAATAGTACTGAGACAGTTAGCCACAAGCAAAATTTAGATCTTTTATTCTAGTAGTTCTGATACTGATTGTTTTGTGGATGTACAAAAGATTAATCAAAACAGGATCCAGGGATGTCCTGTATGCCAAGCAAAGATCACCTGTCAGAAGTCTGTATGATACTGAGTAAAGAGTAAGGACTTTGAGGCAGTCAGCCAAGTATATTGTATTTACAACGTGCATTCTTGTCATAAGGAACCTTTGTGGACATTCCATTTGCTGCATGTGTCTAGTCAGGTACATACCAATAGGAGCATTATAGGCTATCATGGGCCAGATGAGGGACAATTACAGTGGTATGATAACCTCTCTTGACCTAGATACCATTGTCTTGCTTATAAGTTCAGTAACATACCAAGATTTTCTTATTACCTTAGACACGTGTTGATTGAAGGCTAGGCTACTATCTACATGAGTTTCCAGATCCCTGACTAGTGAATCAACTTTAAGAGTGTTTTTTTTTCTTTTTGATGACATAGTTACCCGGGGTTGTAGACTTCCCAAAACATACTATAATGCTTTTCTTGGTATTGAATTTTATGCCATGACTTTGGCACCAAGCATTTATCTGTATTAGACCTTCCTGAAGGGTGTTCTTATCTTGGGGGGATTCAAAGATTGCTCCAAGTTTGAAATCATCTGTGAATTTGGTCAGCCAAATGCCTTTGCTATTGGCTTTGACATATGAAAGTAGATGGTAAAGTGGAGTGAGAACAGCACAGATTCCTGGGGATTCCACTGGTGGCTGAACTCTTTGTGAAGGTGGCCTCATTGATTCTAACCTCCTGAGTCTTATCAGTGAGCCAGCTACCAATACAGCATTTTATAATGGGGTTTATACCTAGTCCCATAAGTTTGTTGACAATGCCTAGTATGTATTGTTTTTCCCTCATCTATTGCCTTAGTGACCTTTTTAAAGAAGTTCACCAGATTCAGTAATGTTTTTCCTTTGACAAAGCCAAACTGGGATGGATACAGTGTCCTGGAGGTCTCCTTTGTCCTTGTTGATAATTTCCATGATAATTCTTTCTATGTTTTACAAATAAGACTATAAGTTTGTAGTTTCCAGAATCTGTTGAAAGTCCTCCTTCATGAAGGGGGGTGACTGTTGCAGTTCTCCATTTACATGGATCAAAACCTGTTTAAGACTATAGTTAAGTAATGCTTCCAGGGGGTTGATAAGTCATATTTTAGACTATTCAGCAGGCATCCTGGGATTTTACTGAGTCCCACTGAGGAAGTGTTATTGGCTTTAGTGAGTACAGCCAGCATATACTCCCCAGTTATAGCTGGAAGTGTTATGTTTGAGGGCATTTTTGAGGAGATGGTTGGGGGTGAGAGAGGGTAAAGTTGGAACTAGCAGATCTGATATATCACCAAGCTTAGTGAATGTGTCACCATTAACCACAAGTTCAGCACATTGCTGTATACTGCCCTTAAGATTCCTGACATAGTAGAAGGCCTTATGGTTATCTTTCACATTAGAGGCTATCGTAACCACAAAGTTGGCTTTGATTGACATAATTAGCCCTCTTAGTTGCCTATTTACTTTGATGAGAAAGTTTCTATCTTTGTGGAAATCACCCTTCCTGGTTTTTGTCATAATATTTTTCCTTTCATTGTATATCCTGTTTGATATGGGATGCCACCAGGGACTAGTCCTGGGCATACTTCTGGTAGGTACAGCAGCCTCTATGCAGCCATTGATATGGCTGTACAGAGCTTTTGATAGCAATTCAACATAGACTGCTGTGTTTTCTGGGTTTGGTGCGGCACTGAATTTTGAAAAGCCATCACTTAATAAAAGGTAATTTGCCATGGAATGATTCCAAACTGTTACTGGTTTTAATGGGATTACAGAGTTGATTATGATTTTAAAGGAGACAGCTTTATGGTTGGATCTTACCAGGGAGGCTCTTACCAGGCAGGATGAGACACTGGGGGGAGGCAGCATTCTACCATATTTGTAAGCACAAAGTCCAAAGTGTGTTGGAGCCTCTAGTGAGTGTATACACTATTTGGTCAAGGGTGTTTGCATTTATAAAGCCCATGATTCTTTGTGCCTGTAGATTTAGGCTGCATAGGATTCACAGTCTATAAAGGGGAAATTAAAGTCTTCTAGGAGAAAGGTGTTAGGTTGGATGGTAAGTGTCTTCAGTAGGTCCAAGAATGCATTGTGAGATTCTTGGGACATGGAGGGTGACCTATAGCTGACTAGGATATGATATGGAATTTTGTCTATGATGATTTGCACATGGAAGAACTTTAGCACATAATCCTGTGTGACCACCCTAGAGGTATGCTTATTATTAATGTATATTGTGACACCTCTTGCTTTAGCCCTTTTCTGGTCAGCTGGAGGTCTAAAAGACAAACCAAGATAATCACACAGAACAGTATTCTCGGTGCCTATTATTTATTTTTCTTTCTAAAGTGGCTAATTTTCATTCTTTTGTTATTCTGAGTTGTAGTCCTTAAACCTATCTACCCTCCCCCTAAACACCTTCCCTTCATGTCTGTTGAAGTTGTAAATTTGGGCTGTTTGCTGCTGTGATTAATAGCGCACAGCAGGAGACAAAGTTCATGTGCTGAGAATACTCTTCTGTGTGATTATTCCCATTTATCTTTTAAGTAGTCATTGAAAAGCAAGAAATTGTAATTAAACCTGACTGACTAAAAGAAAGCAGGATCTATGTAAAAATGCATGTAAAAGTCATTGCATTGAAAGGAGCTTAGGGGCTATGATGTAATATTTTAAATCCAAACATTGCATTTTGCGATACTTGGATGTAGACTAAAACTATCAAGATACTGGACCACATGTGGGCAGACTCTGGAATTACATTTAAAAATATAAAAGAAAGTATATAGACTCTAGAAGTAGTGTTAAAATGTAGGAAACATCAAGACTTGATAAAATAAACATGTTTTTAAGTCTGTGGGTGCGGTTCTCCTTTACGCAGTTTGAGTTAGAGTAAACTCATCTTCTCATATTCAGTCAAAACTATATCTAGCCTCCATTTATTTAAGTCCCCATGCACCTTAACTATATGAGCCATATTAACAAATACTTCCCATTCTTACTAACGTGAGTTCTCATCATACTATCTACATTATAACACCTGCCCTCTCCTCACTCTTAGGGTAGACTTACATCTTTTCCTTTTTATTTCCTAGCATAGTAGACTATACTTCTAATATTTGTGTATACACTGATTGTCTTATTTAATCATCATTTTTTTATTTCTTTTTATTTTTACATCACTGGTGTCCTATCATGCTTTATTGTGTACTATGTATTCCACTATCAAACTGTATGTATATATGCTTTTTTTAATTACATTTGTACTAATGTTTTATTTGATATTATTTAATTCTCTAGAGGTTTTATCCCTGGGCCTCCACTGAAACTGAATATTTATTACCCAATGAGTTTCCCAGTAAACAAATGTCAGTAAATAAATAAATATGTCTTGTTAAAAACTTGACATATTATAACATACTGCAATCAGTTGCAGGGAACAGGAATGCACATTCAAGAATTCACAGTATTTTTTTTTAATTACTTGTATAAAATTGTTATGATATTTCTCTTATATGTTAAAACAATAAACCTGTTTTGAAAAAAAAAAAAAAAAAAAAAAAAAGAATTCACAGTAATTTAAAATAATAAGTTTATCCTTAACTGGTTATTACTAAATATTTTATTATACTGATTTACCCTTACTATTTGTAATTCCTGGAAACCAGAATATGCAGAAGACATCATACATTTCTTTAACAAGGCATTCATTGATTTAGAATGCAATCTATATTTAAAAGGGGAGAACAAGGCCCTTTCAAAAATAAGCTACACCTTAAGAATGCTTTTGCTATTCTCACTTTGTATATGCAAATGAGGAATCTTGCAAATGTTTGTGAGAGCTTCTATACTAAGTGCTGGAATCACTATCCCAAGTCACGGCATGTAAACATTTGAGGTTCTACCGATAATGATAGGCTTATCTCAATGATGAACACATTCTGCTATACTTTGGTATTGTTCCTTGTAATTCAGAGATGCAGACCTTCAATATGTAGCTGCAGACATGGTTAACATTATTAGACCATTGTGGTAGGGTGTGTTCTGTCCCTAGGATGTCCATCAGTGATTAGTGTCATTTCTTAAGTTGTGCTTTATAAAACAAAAAAATCAATTAGTAGTTTATTATTTCCTACCTCATGTCCTATATCATAGCTGCCCATTCTCATTCATAGATGTCTGTGTATGGTATTTTGACCCCTGTGGTCTAGTGATTTATATGGGCCTATTGTGCTGCTTACTGGCACACAGTTACACTATAGTCCACAGATGTCAAACATGAAATGCATGTTAAGTAAGTACTGCACCAGCCCCATTTGTGTCAGACTGTAAAGCTTTGACAGTGGGTCCATTTGTTCTGATAATGAACATCTGATTGCAACTTAAACCTAACCTTGCTCCACAGTGCAGCCACTGAACCTACTAAATAGCTTGGCTAAATGATTACTGCTATCATTTCAAAAATGTCTGTATTTATGCAGTGTGCCAATGTCTTTCCTTCTGTCTCTCTCTCTCCCTCCCTGCATAACTCTGTTGCATTGCCATCATCAAATACTGTATTCATAATCATCTTAATTGCTCTGAATTTTGGCAAGTAAATTTTGTGGTAGGCTGATATATATATATATATATATATATATATATATATATATATATATATATATATGTGTGTGTGTGTGTGTGTGTGTGTGTGTGTGTGTGTGTGTGTGTGTGTGTGTGTGTGTGTGTGTGTGTGTGTGTGTGTGTGTGTGTGTGTGTGTGTATGTGTACCAAAACTTACATGTTCTTTGTCCTACTCAATGTCTCACATGTAGTACCTTTCACTTGGATCGTGTCTGATGTATTTGCTGTTTGATATTGGTTATACACTGAATAAATGTGAAAAAAAACACAAGAGAACTACTATCACAAGTTAACAAGTAAAGTGGGTTAGCAAAATCCTGTGAAAACTCATGAGCAGGTCGTTGCATCAGCAAGATAGGCAGGTTAAGGATGATGTCCTTCAATGTTTCTTGTTCAGCTAATTTCTTTATATTTCTTCTTAACATAGTATTTATTTTGTTCTGTATCTTTACAGTTGACATTGTTGAATGCATAGCATGCCTACAAGCTCAATTGTCCCTAACTAATTTTATGTTTATATTTACTGCTGAAATTGACATAAGTAGAACAGCAGTCTGGAATGCCATGTCATCCTTCTTCTTTATAAAGAATTCTTGAATCCTCATCTTAGATTTCATATAGATTTTGCTATGAATGTTGCTCCATATTGCATAATTTCAGAGTACAGTCAGTACATTGCTGAGACAACAGCCAAGTCAGATGATTCAGAATCAACCTCTTTTTAAACGCAAGTCTTAAATCACTGCAGAAAAAAGTCATCAAACGGTCCTTTCTTGAGGAAGTGGAACAGCTTTGCTGAGATTATGATGAGGGAGGATCTGTATCATTTGTGAAATTTGATGGTAAAATCTTAGCTGCAGGTACTCAGGGTATCAGACAGAACACTTGTAATAGACTGCATAAATAATACCTAAAATATGGCATCAGACATTAGGCATCTAAGGAAACTCAAGGACTATGGAAGGAAATGAAATAAAGTAATGCAAAGCTTCATAAAACCATCAGTAAAGTGTTTAATGACAATCCATTTAGGATCGTAATAAAGAAAATGGTTGACATACATGTAGCATAACCCATTATAAATTATTAGCAGGACTGGTCTACAGATCTGCCTCCCAAGCTTGTTATATTGCAAGCATTTCAGACTCGGAAAAGGATCAGATTTAGGGTTGTCAGATTTTCTACATACTGAAGTGGGACATAGGATCTGTGGCCAAAACATGCAACACCACAATGGTTATGGCTAAATATATTATGTTACAGTTGGTTTGACAAATAAAGAAAATGAATGAAGTTGTGGTTCTGAAGAACATAGCTTTCAGAATAATACGGTTTTAAATGCTATGTGGCGTATTTCAGAACTTTTTCCCAACCAATTGATTAATCTATGTAATTCTGTCCTTATCTCTTTCATCACTAAATAGGTGTCCTTACTTAGTCACAATATAGCATCAACAGAAGTGGCATTTGTTTAGGTGGTAAGTTATGTTACATAGGCCAATGAGTGAAATGAGGAAGGATAGCACTAGATGCTGTAAATGTGAAGAGAAAGAGGTAAGGGATAAATGTGTTTTGGGATGTCAGTGGCAAGGAATGTCTGTAGGACTGCATATGAGGAGTGGGACATTTTTTTTTCAAAGAATGGATAAATGAAAAGGGATGAATAGATGGGCTTTTCTGTACTGGGATAAAATGAAATGGATTCAGATGGAAAGTTCAATTCTAATATATCTTGGTGGAATAAAATCTACACAAGAAAAGTACATGGAAAAGGCAGGCAGGTGAATGAGAGATCCTCCAAGCATCCAAAGCATTGAAATAGGCAACGAGTAGAAACAGATCTACAAATCTCAAATCAAGCTTCAAATCCCCACCAAACCCAGTTAACTCCACTGAGTAGGCAGAAACACTCACCACCACTATACTAGGATGTACAAAGCTACATAGATGCAGCTGTACCTTGTAGGAGCAAGTGCAGGGCAAACACCGGAAACAAACCCACACAGTGGAACCATAATAACAAAAACATTTGTGATAAAATGAAACTACTTTTGACCAAAAAAAGTAATTCCCAGAATGTTAGAGCCCTTGTTACTGAATTAAACAAATAATTCAGGAGCTTAATAAAATGCACCAAAGCCAAGTTTGATGCTGAATTAGCTACCCAAGCTAAAGGTAATCACAAGGCATTTTTAGTTATGTTTGTAATCTCAAACGTACAATGCAGCAATGCACTGAGATGATTCCGAATGATGTTTTCTACACTGAGGCTGAAGGTACAGCAAATCTACTGGCCAATAAATTTGGCTCTAACTTTACTCCTCTATCCTTTGCCTGTCTCTCAAGATATGCCTGAAACTGGCTTGCCTCCAGCTATCACACAAGACCTAAAAGTGTTATCAAAAAGCTTAAAATACTGCATCAATGGGTCCTGACAACATCAATAGATGCATCTGAAATAGTATGAAGCTTGATTTACCCACACCCCTAACAACACTGTTCAATCTCAGCCTCCATACAGGTTTTGTACCAAGAGAATCGAGAACAGCTACAGTCATTCCCTTCATAAGGGAGGACATTCCACAGACCAAGACAACCACAGACCCTTAAGTCTGACCAGCCTCACATGCAAGGTCATAGAAAGACTGTCAATCAACCAGGACACAGGAAACTTCCAAACAGTGGACTCATCTCAATTTGGATTTGTCAAGAGCAGGTCATGCTTATATATCCTGGTGGCTTTTTTTAAAAAATAAATTTTTACATTTTTTAATTCTAAAATGAATTTAGAAACCATGTGTATTCAAGGTTATTGCCACTTACACAATCCATTTAGTGTATGAAAATAGGAGCAGCAAAGACAAAGAAAAATAATTTTTAAAGCATAGGATTTGGGACAGATGCTTGCTGGATGGAGTCCAGAGCAAAGCAGACACTGGACAGGTGGTTGGTTGTGAAGGAAAGACGAACATTTCATAGAATCAATTCTGAAAATATCATATTGCTATTGGGATTGCAAAAAAAATGGGAGTAAAAAGGAAAAAAATGGAAGAGGCAACAAAGTCAGACATAATGTAGTGGAATAGCAGGAAAAATCCAGAGAAAGACTGTCTGCTTTTCTATGCCATAACACTCTGTAGTGGCTAAAATGAGCTATCAGTTGAAAGTGATCCCGACTGAGGAAAGGTATTTAGAGAACTTGACAAAGCAGTACTATAAGCAGTGGCCGTCTTGGACTTTTCCATGACCTTTGACTCAGTCCTGTATATGTGCAAGGACTAGATGTAGGCATTGGATTGCTGTGTGGTTGAAAGGCAGGGCACAGGTAGCTGTGGTGAGAATGATAACATTAAATATGAAGAAACTGAGTATTGTAGTACTACGGGTGTTGGATCAGGGTCCATTGCTCTTCACTGTGGCTGCCTCTGACATACCTAAGGGAAGAGAGAGAAGAAAGAACATTTTCACTGGTATAGGAAAGATAGGTACAGCAGTGGGAGAGAGTGTAGGGAAGGACTTGGAAAGGTTGGTTGTTTCCAGAAACACAGCAGTTAAGGTTACTTGCAAGCAACTGTAAAGTATTGCATTTCGTCATTACAACTCTGGTATGAAGTTGTAGCAAATTGATTAACTCACTGAAACAAGAGTCAGAAAAGGATAAGAAGGGGGAGTTATGAAATTATTGGGGGTGTTATCCACACTTAGACTGGACTACTAGGATAACATGGATGTGGTGCCAGAGTCCAGACTGTGAGGGTGCATAATCAGAGAAACAGATTCCACAATCAAAGGAGTACCTCTGGAAGCTGTGAAGGAAGAGGAACACAAGGGTAATACTTCTGAGTAATTGATTTCTATGGCTAGTGCTCTCTACAAGAAGGACCTTTAAACTATTAAGAACTTGTTGATTTTTCAGCTTATTGTAAAGATGTCTAATTTAGCTGTAAGTTTATTTGTATTATGATGCCTTGTTTTATACTTGCGAACTCTTAGATTTTTATGTATAGCTGGTGTACAGCATTTTGAGGATACAAAATTTACACCTTTTTTTGGACATTTGACATTTTAGCTGCATTTTCTTTTGTTGAAAGAGAAGTTTACTGCTGCTCATGTCAAGTTGCTTAAAATGTGCAACTGTTTTGTTTAGCAAATGTTTTAACTATTGTGGTATAGAGTTTTAAAGCAGTGTTAGTAGCACAACAGGTAGCATACTTGTGTCTTAATGCAAAAGAATGTAGGCTCTACTCCCACAGCATATACATTTGTATTTTAAGGTGATGCAGTCCTAAGTATGTTCTCCTTAAAATACAAATGTATATGCTGTAGGTTCTACTCCCACAGCATATACATTGGTATTTTAAGATGATGCAGTTCTGAGTATGTCTCCTTTGGATAGAGATGCCTATTAACCATGAACCTGTTTTTCAGTTTGCCATCCATTTCCTATTTCAACATGCCAGCTTATATTTTTAATGTAACATATGCAATTTATTCTTCAATGGAAGCAGGTGTTGATTTTGTAGATGGAGATGGTGAAATATGAAGCTGTTTTCTAGCAGCAACCTCTTCATTAGATTCAGATTTCTTTAATGTGGAATTATTCAGATGACTTTTACTTCTGCAGAGATTGTGCATATTGACTGATATTGGTGGATTGTAATGACAGAAGTTTGAGTGGCCTTTTGTGGTTGAAATTGAATTGGGCAGCTTTGTTATTAGTGGTTCATTTGTTTTGTTTCATTGTTTACTGGAAAAATGTTCAAAACAATCAATTTAAAATGCGATCTAACAAGTGCTGCTGTATTATACAAGGGATATAATTTAATTAATATATTTTGTAATTGAATAAATCAGGAAGGTGAATCAAGGAACTTTTGCATGGACCTAAATGTGTGCAAGGGGCCTATGATTTGAAAACAGCCCAAAGGTAAACTTAACCCACCACTGGCCAAATGCATTTTCTTTGAATGTGGGTTTCAGTGCTGCTTCAATGAATGAGTTTCAAAGGCAGAGACGTTTTAATGCTAAGTCTGTTTTCACTGTAAGACTGTATTGCTTTCTTTAGCAAATGTCTATCAGTGTTTATGCTATAAAATTTGAAATAGAAATTGTAAATTAAATCCAAATATCTGTAATTAATAGAAGTAAAGCATAAAACAGTATGCACACAGAGTTTTTAACACTGGAGGCAATGTGTTTTGGGGACTGTTGATGATTTTCTTTCTTTGACATAATACTCTGGGAGGGTCAACCAGATGCTAGTGATCAATGTCTTTGGGGGGCTGTTGATGACTTTCTTTCTTTCTTTTTTTTTTTAATATAATATCCTGGCAGAAGTCAAAAGAGATACTAGGTATGCAGTGTGTTCTGGAGAGCCGTTTGTGGATGACATCTTTTTTTCTTTTTAACCTAGTAGTTTTTGCAGAGTTAGTCAAGATACATTAGGATGGCTTATCAATGTTTTGTTGTTGAAAGAAGCTCTACTTTTGCATTTGTAAAGTGTGTATAGTTGAACTGAAGTAGGATCACATGCAAGCGCTTGGCTATGTGATGTGAAAGAAATACAGTAATGTAACTACAGCCTTTTATTTTCATTATTTTAAACCTTGTAGACTCATAACAGATTCTCTGGGTAGGCAGTTGAGATGGGGCAATGCTTATGTGCAAATGGAATGACTGCAGTTCTAGCTTGCTTTGCAAGACTAATGTGCATTTGAGTGATGTAAGATCAACCATAAGCTCTGAACTGAGTGTTTATGAGAAAAAAAAGAATACTTACCTTAATGACAGTATTGTCATTTTTTGCTGTTTTTGTTTTTAACCTCGCAAAATCAAATCAGATACTGTGGATGGGGTAGGCACTGGTAATTGGGGCTGGGTGTGAATTAAAGAAATTGCCCTGTTGTTTACTGTTGTAATTATATCTTTGCAAAACTGCAATACTTTTTTGTCTGTATTTTAAAATGAATGTAAAATAATTAGCGACTTAATGAGTATTTCTGTTACATAGCTTCATCCCTTTCTAGCTG